>NC_056733.1:1745271833-1745316833 GCF_019279795.1 Protopterus annectens
GCTTTTGCCCGGGCACCACACGGCAAAAAAGACTGGAGAAAATGGCGTCGGCTGCATCTTTTATAACCCTGGCGCACTGACGTCAGGGAAGAGGTGACAGCAACTGATGCTGGACCATGACTTTGGAATTCAGGCCGACTGCGGGTAGCCTGCCAGCAGGATAACCCAAGTGTAATGACTGCAACAGTGAAACACGATGAACATCTGTGATGTTAGGGAAAACTTTTCAAAATTCCATGCGCTGTAATAAGACCAAATTAGTCAGTACTTAGTAAAGAGATCAAGACTGCTCACGAAAAAGTCTGATAAAATAACAAACTTAAATGCTCTTGCCACATAATGCAAAGACCGGATTCAATGGAAAGACACCAATGGCTGGATAGATTGCAGGCAAAATAAGAGGAGGGCAGAGGCTAAGGTGGATGAAGAGCTTGTCTAAAGTAATAAATATAGACTTATAAGAACTTAAAGCAGTTCTTGACCAGACCAGACCAGACATGTTGACTAAGCAACAAGGGGAAAGATTTAATAGGGGTTATAACACTTCCAAGGAATTTTTCTGGATTGCACAGAACTGACCTCAGTGCAGCATGCTGGAAACATTACAGAAATAGGTTGTACCTTCAGGGTTATCGTTTTTCAAAGTGGAACAAAAAGCAGTTCAATACTAGTGAAACAGACATCGATCACCCCCTGCCTACATTAATGAGATTCATTCCAAATACTGAAAAGTTTAGAGATTTACTTGACAGAAATGAATTATGGGCAACATTTATCACATTCTATGACCAGAAAATTGAAGCCTATGAGGACTTTCCCGACCTCGGAACCAATGAACATCTTCCAGTATTGATACAGTACGCAAGAACTGAAGTGAGCCAACATTCCCAATAATTCCAAACAGGTGGTACTTTTGTAAAGGAAACTGCTGCCATGGAAGGCAATTTCTTGTGTAAAGCAGTACCATAAGGACACAAAAATCTGCTGTGTGGCAAACAGATATGACTAAGGACTCATCAACCCCAATTAAACAAAAATCCCACCTTGTGAGTACTACAGAAAAACACTAGGCAGGGTTTGACATCACTACTTAGAAGCAGATTACAGGAGTTCTAGAGGAAAAAAATGTATGCAAAGCATGGGAGAAACACTTATCCAAGAGGTTTCACATTGCCACTTCCTGACTAGAGCAACAGAAGAAGCTTGATTACAGTCCTAACAGTTCCACATTCAGCCGAGGGAACGGTGGTATGCAGAGTTTAAATACAAGGAATAAGCATCACAGAGGACATATTTATTTTATTTTACACAACTTGAATCCAGCCAAGGAAATGGGATACATTCATATTTATTCCAGTTCAAGCAGGCTTTTCAAACTGCATCATCAGCCTGACAAATAATAAACACGAGTACAGAAAACAGCTGAGTTCAGGAGACTGAGTTTCTGCTTCAGGGCAGTCCAGAAACAACTCCCATTTAGAGGGAAAAGAAATTCTAACCTGGCTGTTGGACTTTTGAGCCTCCCAACACCCTATTTGTATAGACCTACTCTAAGATGGCTATATGTCACAGTAGAGAAACATAGAGGAGATACCACAATCGCAATCAGTACATAGTCCCTCTCCCCACACACTCAAAGTTCTTTGATTTAGCTCCAATGATCAAAATTACGGTCCCCAATATTTTAGTAGGCACCTCTGACAAATACAGACGACCATCCTGAATAATAGTTCCATAAATATGCAACTTTATTTCAATTTTGTTTACATAAAAAGATTAAAATTCTGAAACCATGTGCAAAAAAACATGACTAACATGGTAAAAAGAAAAGTATGTGGTAAAAAAATTGCTATCATTTGTTGAGGTATTCACTTTGGGTGATTACTGCTGGAAATATTAGATGGCATACCAATGAGAAAGAATCTGGTTAAGATATTTCCAGGCCTTGCATTATCAAAAAAGCTGAAGCAGTTAGTAGAATGGCAAAAAAAAAAAAACACATAATTTTGCCAACTGGGTACAAACGTGAGCAGTCAAAGGGGTGCTAAAATGCCAAAAAATGAGTTATGCAAGGACATAAAGGCCAGCCCAAAGGCATAAAAGGATGAAGCCCTGACTACAGCCCAGCCACCCAGATTTCAATTAATGGCTCAGGTGCCAGCCACAGATGGCAGTGAGAATGGGTGTGCATATAGTAACAGACAGAACTGTTTATGTGCTGTAGTGATTCTTCAGAGAAAGCAGGACATGCAAACTTGTTAAAGGGTTTTTAGTTGACCAAGTTGTGGAGTGGCAGTAGCCTTTATTGAGCAAGTGCACTTTTATGTAACGGGAAGACACTGCGCCCTTTGCACTGATGCATGTCACATGACTCACTGCACAGGGGAGGGAGCTAAGCTGCAAAAAAAAAAAAAAACCTCACAGGAAGGAAGGATGCCAATAAGGGCTCAAGCAACCTTGGTGGCAGCCTGATGCCTCCCCAGGTCTCTCATCCTAGGGATGATCTCTACAAACAGGGAAAAACTGTCTTGCATCCAAGAGGGGAAAGCTTGACAGTTGGCAGGCATGGGGACAAAAAGTAAACCTGACAAGTAGAACTGCTAATATTAGAGTGAAGCAAATGGAGGCTTATAAAATCAGCCTCAAGACAACAAAATGAACCTCATTAGCATCTTGTAGCCCAAACCCTCTTTACTTACATGCCTGAAAATTAAATGTGTTAAAAGAAAGATAAAAACAAGAAGTGGCATAGCAGATGGATTTAACAGACTTGTTGCATATGGACTCAGATGTCAAATTACTTTTAAATGATGCTCTGAAAAGACTTCGTAAGACAACAGCTACAAACTAATCTGGAAGTTGGTAGGGTAGTCAGGGTAAAGTATAATTTGAAAAAAAGATGGAAGTAAATGTAAAGAAGGATTTTTTTTTTAAAAGACTGGGCAAGTAGTTACCCGAAAAAAAGGGCAGAGCTGTTATCCCTAAAACAGTGAGTAGTTTAGGTAAGAAAATGAGCAATATTGAAATGCTGTCTCTGTTTTATAACCCTCGTTAATATTTAACCATACGGTTGTATTTTTTTACAGTTTTTGTATAACTATGTTGCTTATGTGGAGCTTTTTTCCCTGGGTCTCCACTGAAAACAGGCCATGTTGCCCAGTCAGACATTACCTGGCAAACAAATGGAAATAAAATAAATAAATATTCAAGTTTTAACATTAAGGAATTCAGAACACATTGGTATCAGAGAGACTTAATGATAATGACTGGGATATGATGCAAAGAGATACAATTTTTAAGGAACAGAAACATTAAAGTGGAGGAAGAAAGACAGTCTACATTCAAAGAAAATTAAATCTGAAATGCTGGGAAAAAAAGCAGCAGAGACTACATAATGTAAAGAAAAATAGGTAATTTCTACATCAACAGTAAAACTGGGAAGGAAAAAAAAGCATGCTGGTTTTCAATATTCTACAGACAACAAAATGTTTAGGTCTTCAATTTGTATTTCTTCCTCTTAATTACAGTCCCAAACAAGGGTTTTCAAAATGAGAGACTAACATGTCTATGGGAAATGGTACAGACAAACATTCCTGATTAAGAAAAAGACACTACTGCCAAAGCAAGAAGTTCATGAAGAGAAGCACAGAGCTAGACTGCGATTCAGAACAGATCTGGGGTACAAAATTAAAACCTGTATTAGCCAACAGTAATCATAGGTAGGTACTAGGCTATCGGCCCAAGGGCCTACATAAGCCTAGCCAGCAAGGTGCCATAGCTTACGCCACCCAAGAAAGTTATTTTCCTGTGCCACTGTCCAGCAGACACACAGAAGTGATCCCCGGGGTGTATTTCCTATTTCCCATCCACTCAAGATGTTTCTTGAAGACTGCTAATGAAGAACTTTGCTTGATATAGATGGGTAGCTTGTTCCAGAGTCTAGGAAGTCTCGGGGACAGGAATCTATCCCTCCAGCATGTCCTGTTTATTGTGGTGACAAGGTTTAGGTCCCTAGAGCATGTAGCTCGGAGGGATTGGGATTTCTTTAGGTGTAGCATGTCCAACAGCTCTGGGTTTGACATAGCTTTATATGTTAGGCAGAGATCATCTCGGAGTAGGCTATATGCTACAGTAAAGCTGGAGTTTTTTGAGGCGGTCAATGTAGGGCATTTGTTTGAGGCCAGTAATCCTCTTTGTGAGGTACTTCTGTGGCCTTTCCAGCTGCTGCAGATGTCTTGTGAGGTACATTCCAAAAGGGGCGCTGTACTCTATAATGGGTCTAATAAGTGACGCGTAGAGGGGAACAATGACCTCTTTTTTCCAGGATGAGAACCCTTTTATGATGAGGTGTGCCACATAGGACTTCCTGACTACTGTGGCGATGTGACTATCAAAGGAGAGACTGTCCACCTGGGTCCCAAGGTCTCATCACGCATTCAGTGTTAAGTAGATTGCTGCCTATGTAGTAGTTCATGGGTACAGAGTTTTTATCAAAGGGGATGACACTGCACTTTTTGGCATGCTGCTTGAGGCCATGGCTCTGACACCAGGCATCTGTCTCAGTGAGGCCCTTCTGTAGGATGTCCACATCATTTGGGGACTTTACTATGGCTCCTAGTTTGCAGTCACCTGCGAATTTCGTTAGCCAGAGGCCTCCTGTGTTAGCCTGTACTTCAGAGAAGTAGATACCAAACAGGAGCGGTCCCAGGAAGGAACCCTGTTGTACTCCACTTGTCACTGCTTTGAAGTCAGATTTGGACTCTGCAACTTTTACAGTGTGGGTTCTGTCAGTGAGCCAGTTGGGAACCCATCTTGTGACGTAGGGATTTATACCTAGTTTAGTGAGTTTAGCTATAATTCCAGAATGGGGGATGGTATTGAAAGCCTTGGCGAGGTCAAGATAGGCTGTGTGAACCACCTTACCCTATCCACGGCTTTGGTGACTGCCTCAAAGAAGTCGATCAGGTTCAGGAGACATGATCTGCCTTTCACAAACCCAAACTGGGTGGGATCCAGAGCTTGGAGGTTACCAATGTCTTTGTTTACGAGTTCCATGATGATACATTCCATGGCCTTGCAGACCAGGCTCGTCAAGCTAATAGGTCGATAGTTCCTGGGATAAGTGGTGGCTCCCCCTTTGTGGAGTGGGATAACTGTTGCTGTGTGCCATTCAGTGGGCACAAAGCCTGATGCAAGGCTATTACTGAAAATGGTGCTTAAGTGGGGAGCCAGTTTGTTCTGAAGTTTGTGTAAAACGCAGCCTAGGATGTTGTCCGGTCCCATGGATGCTGTGTTTTTGGCTTTAGAGAGTGTAGCTTTTACCTGCGTAGTTGTGATTACAGGGACTCAGCATTCTTCCTATATAGATATGGGCCCTTTAGGGGGGTGAGAGGGGAGTAAAATTAGCACTGAACCTATCTGCCAGGATGTTGGCAATATCAGTTGTTTCTGTAATTTTCGTGCCTTTGTGCTGCAACTCAAGCAGATCTGGGTGTTGCCATCTAGATTCTTGACATAGCTATAGAATGCTTTGTGGTTGCCCTTGGATTTAGTGGCGATTCTGTTTTAGTAGCTAGCTTTGGAGGATCTTATAAGGGATCTCAGCTTCTTACTGAGGCTGACCAGGGAGCTCCTCCACTTATGGGATTTTACTCTCTTTTGCAACAGTTTCTTCTTTCTGTTGTACAGTTTGTTTATTTGGAGGATAGCACGATCCATGCACTCGTGTAAGTGCTTATAGAGTGCATTTGTATAGGATTCAGGAGTTGTAACTGTATTGTCCATCTGCATGGGTGTCATGAAGTTCACCACTTCTGTCATAAGAAGCATGAAGTTGGCTTTGGAGAAATGGTTTACTGTGGTTTCCTTAATGGGGGGTGTGGGCAGGATGTGGATATCAAGGGTGATAAGCTTATGGTCGGATCGGACCAACGAGGAGTTGACTTCAGGTGTGGAACAACAGTCACTCATGTTGGTAATGACTAGGTCTAGGATATTGTTGCCCCTGGTGGGGGTGTGGATAAGTTGATCTAACTTTGTAAAATAAAGAAAGGGATCAATGTGCCAAAACAGCAAGGCCAAAAAATACTTAAATGTAAATAGATGGCTTTTGGAAAATTGGGAGAAATGTAATGGAAAAAGTACTCTAGAAAGACTACAAATTCAAGTTATAACACAACTTGCTGATGAAATTAAGGACAACAAACATTCCAGATACGTAGCTTAAAGAAATGTGAAGTCAGAGATTATACACATTTACCAATTAAATTAAATAAAGCTTACGAGAGAGGTGAGATTCTACATGGGCTCTTTGTTTTCATTTGTATTTAAGGACGAAAGGAAATGTTGGTCTTTAATGTGAACGATGGACTGAATGAATTTTAACTACGCAAAGCAAAAACAAAAAGCAATGTCAAGGAGGAAGAAATAACAGAAATCAACAAAACTTATAAAGGACCAACTTAATGACTAGCAAAGGTCCTTAAAAAATTTGTCTGTTATTTATGTAATTCAGCAACAGCGTTAGTAATTAAGGAAGGGGAAAGAATGCACACTAAAGCTTTTTTTTTTTTTATATAAACACAGTTTAGTGCTATGCTGCATTTCCCCCAGCATTCCTAATATATGTATGTTGGAAGGCACAGTGGTTACGTTGTCGCTTCGCAACAAGAGGTTGTACAGTTTGATTCTCGGCTGGTGTGCCTTCTGTGTGGAGTCTGCATGCCCTCCCTGCATTTGTGTGGGTTTCCTCTGGGTGCTCCTGTTTCCTCCTACGTTATAAAGACATGCGTCTGGAGCATTTCTCCCCAGATTCTTAATAAAAAGCTTTGTAAACATTAAGAACACTTCAACCTAAATTGACTTTATAGCTCAGTGACCTTCAGTGATGTCACTGTAGACATAGCTTGGAAAATACTCAAACAAACACATAATCTAGGCATTCATGATAGTGATTTCATTACATTCCATAGACACATTCCCACTGATGTTAAAGAGAAAGTTCGACAGACATTGGCATAGGTAAAAGTATAAAGTTATGAAGGTTTTATTAAAGAACAAGACAGTTACATTTGGAATGACAGAGGAAAACATGCATCATGACAGGTACCTCACATATGGTACAAATGCCACAGTACAGTTTCTACTCCTTTTTTGAAAAACTGTACAAGATCACTTTAAAAGATAGGTGAGGTGGGCAAATAAATGGTACTCCATGCAAACTACAGTAAACTCTCAGTTAACCGGCACCCGTGGGGACTAGACAATGCCGGACAACTGTAGTTTCTGGTTGCTTGAGTGTTACTATTAAAAATAGGCCTGGCTAATACTGTACCCTACATTCATTATTTGTTTGATTTGACTTGTTCTTAGGTTGGGGGAGAGAGGAAATTTATTCCTATCTTATTTTTTAAAACTCTAAAAACAAAAGATATGTTTCTGCTGGGGGGGGGGGGGGGGGGGAGTGCAACACATGAAAATTTTATTTTTTTCTTGTTGCTTGAGTTCCGGTTAACAGAGTTTACTGAACATCTTTTCTCAGAATTAATCAGCATACAACTTACAGTCTAGGAGGATTCGTACACATCTCAGTGCTACAACATCAAGATCTAGTTGTACAAATGCATGATTTTTTTTATTTTATATTTGATGACTAGGGAAGCTCTGATCCATTTGGCCCATTTTCAGGATCAATCACCAACAAATTGAAAAAGCTACACCATTTGTTGATAACACACTTGGGGTTTACTTCTATGGACTAATTTCACAGTGAGCAGCTACAGGGCTGTTAGGTACACTCCTTTAACAATCTCATCTGTAACACACTGCCCACCTCTGGAGAATCTTCAGAGAAAAGGAACAAAAACTTTTAAATGGATGTAAAAGATCCAATGGCACTTAACACAAGAGCAGGCAAAGTTCTTTGGTGCCCTGGTCAATCTTCCCCAATGTGATAACAGCTATCACTGCAGATGTCATATAAAAAGGGTAAATTAACAGAATTCAAAGAAAAGCACCAAAATAATCAAAGAACTAAAGAAAAACATGGCAAAATTATTTAGGGATGTATAAATGTAGGTAAGGAAATGAGGGAAGATACAATGTGGGTATGCAAAATATCAGTGTACTTAAAAATATCTTAAGACTCAATTGCTGGTGTCACTAATGATTGACAAAAAATGACTGGGAAAAAAAAGTCAGAGCACTGTTAATTCTCAAGAGACAACCTCGGAACACACAATAAAAAAGATGGCTTTTACAGGGGGGGGTAAGCCAACACACAGACACAGACTCCCTGCTAATTATGTATTCCAACTCAGAGACTGCATAATACTATGGTAAGGGCATATTCCCCTGACTCAATGTAGTTATCTTGTACAAATGTCAATCAGCTGTTTTATTCAAAGTGTGTCAACAAAACAGCTGGCAACAATCCTATTCAAGCACTTGTGTATACACACACTATATATATATATATATATATATATATATATATATATATATATATATACATATACACACATACATATATACATATATATATATATATATATATATATGTGTGTGTGTGTGTGTGTGTGTATCTTTCTCTCTCTATATACACATATATATATATATATATATATATATATATAGATATATACACACACACACACATATATATATATAAATAATACACACACATATGTACATACACATCTGTGTATATACAGACACAGATACACACACACATATACCCCATCATTCGGGAAATTGTGCTGTACATACCTAAAAAGATGATTTGTTGCACTACATCAAATTTTGTTTTGTTGATGCAAGCAGTTGACAAAAGCAAACAAGCTGTATAAATGAACAATGTAAAAGAAACAGATTGTTCCATTCACCTACACTAACTTACAGTGCATTATATATTTTCCTCAATACTCAAAAAGTACAGTTTTGTACCTACCATAAATGTAGATGTCCGATAGGTATGCATCTGCAGTCCTTAGATATGGGTTGTCCTGCCTCAGGCAGCCCTTTGGTCGGCCGGATTCCAAAGTCTGGGTCTGGCGTCGGCTGATGTCGCCCCTTTCCCGACGTCAGAGCGCCTGGGATATAAAAGCGTCAGCCGACGCCATCTTCCTCAGTTTTTCTTGCCCCAGATGCCAGTTGCCCTCTAAGTAAGGCTAAATTTGGAGAAATGAAAAAATTCCAAACATGCACAGTAATAAAAAACAAATACACCATAAAAGAGAACCCCAGCTAGCTAAAATGAGGGATATGTACCCATAGTATACCACAGAGGGGTAGGAGGGAGGGAAAACCTGACTGCAGATGCATACCTATCGGACATCTACATTTATGGTAGGTACAAAACTGTACTATGTCCTTCAAGGATGCATCTGCAGTCCTTACATATGGGTAGAGTACCATAGCCCAGCTGGGGGAGGTAGGACCTAAGAAAAGGATGGTGTAGCTAACATGCCCTGCAGGACTGCACTAGCAAAGCCTGCTCTGGATCTGGAATATAAGGGCAAGTTGTAGTGCTTGGAAAATGTATGCACGGAGCTCCATGTAGCAGCTTCTAAAATGTCCTTTGTAGCCACCCCTCTTAAGAAGGCTGTGGAGGTGGCTGTTGCTCTGGTGGAATGAGGCCTTATCTTAGCTGGCACAGCTTTTCCATGAAAAGAGTAACAGAACTGAATGCAATTTCCTATCCATTTTGAAATTGTCTGGTTGGAAACTGCTTTTCCTTGTACACCAGCAGCATATGCTACAAAGAGTTGGTCAGTTTTTCTGCAAGTCTTAGTTCTGTCCAAGTAATAGCGCAACTGTCTGTGGATGCCCAAAGTATGCAGAAGTTTCTCTCCTTTATTTTGTGGATTTGGAAAGAAGGTCGGCAGGTGAATAGCTTGGTTCAGTGAAACCCTGGATACCACCTTTGGCATGAATGAAGGATTGGTTCTCAAAGAGACTCTGTCCTGATGAAAAATGAGAAAAGGCTGTACTGCCATGAGGGCTTGTAACTCAGATACTCTTCTTGCTGAGGTTATGGCCAGAAGGAAGGCAGTCTTCCAAGATAGGAATTGTAGTTCTGAAGATGCTGCTGGTTCAAATGGAGGAAGAGTTCATTTTTCCAACATTAAGTTAAGGTCCCATGTAGGCACTGGTGGTTTCCTTGGACGGTTGATGTTTTTTATCCCTCTTAGAAACTGCCTTAGTAGAGGATGAGAGAATACAGGTGGATCAGTGTTGTACTCTGCTGAAATTGCTGAAGCATGAATTTTTATGGAGGAATAAGAAAGGCCATTATGGAGCATTTCAGCCAAGTATACCAGAATATGTGGAATGCTCATGACTGTCGGATCTTGACCCTTCGTGGTGTTCCAGGTTCGAAATCTTTTCCATTTTGCTGAATATGCTTTTCTTGTGGAAGGACGCCGGGCTTCCATGATGATATCCTGTACCCTCTTGGATAGTTTATCCTGGCGAGAAGTCAAGGTATTTTCCAGGCTGTCAGCTGTAAGGTTTTGAGGCTGGAGTGCAGAGTCTTGTAATTGTGTTGTGTCAGTAGAAGTGGCCATTGTATTAGAGGCCAAGGTTTAGTGCGTGACATGCTCCTTAACAGTGGGTACCAGTGTTGTCTCGGCCAGTCCGGGGCTATCAGAATTACTTTTGGTTGCTCTGTCCTGATCTTCAGTAAGACCTTGGTCATCAGTGGCAGCGGTGGGAATGCATATACTGTTAGAGTATTCCAGCTGAAGGAGAGTGCGTCCACTTTCCATGCTTGAGGATATGTCCTTGTGCAGAATTTCCTCAGTTGATGGTTGTGGTGGGAGGCAAAAAGATCTATGTCCGGACTTCCCCATGATTGTGTTATCTGGAGAAAGATATCTGGGTGCAACATCCATTCGTGTGGATCCATGATGTTTCTGCTCAGGCTGTCCGCCAGTACATTGTCTTTTCCTGGTACGAACTGGGATTGTAGATCTATATTGAGTTTTAGGGAAAGTTCCCACAGATTCATCGCCAGCCTGCAAAGAGGGTATGAATGGGTACCTCCTTGCTTGTTTATGTACCACATAACTGTTGTATTGTCTGTCTTTATTAACAGGTGACCTTGGTGCATGAAGTGCTTGAAGCCCTCGATGGAATGCATCACTGCCAGCATTTCCTTTTGGTTGATGTGCAGATGCAATTCTTTTTGTGCTCATTGTCCTTGAATGCATCTGCCCTCCATGTGTGCTCCCCATCCATGATCTGAGGCGTCCGTTGTAATGGTTTGGCTGGTATGTGGCTTGCTGAAAGGCAGGCCCATGTTTGACTGGCTTGCTTTTGCCCACCACAGGAATTCCTTTTGAAGGCATGGAATGAGGGGGATCAGAGTTTCTAGGCTGTGACTGTGCTGAGACCATAGACTCCTTAGGTACCATTGTAGTTTCCTCATATGCAGCCTTGCTCGTGGAATCAGAAGAATGCAAGATGCCATGAAACCCAGGGCCTGCAGGATTTTCCTTGCAGTTAGCTGGGTTTGTGTTGTCAGATTTCTGAAATAATCCGGTAGTTGTGCTTGTTTTTCTTCTGTGAGAAAAGCCATTTTGGTGTTTGTATCCAGTTTTGCACCCAGGAAAATTATTCATTGGGATGGAACAAGTCTTGATTTCCGAATGTTGACTGTGAATCCCAAGGCCTGTAGTAGTCGGATGGCATAGTTTAAGTGTTTTACCAGTGTTTGCTGGCTGTCCGCTTGTATGAGGCAGTCGTCGAGGTATGGGTATATTTGAATCCCCTGAAGTCTGCAATGTGCAATTACTGATGCCAGGCATTTCGTGAATACTCTGGGTGCAGTAGATAAGCCAAAGGGCAATGCTGAGAATTGATAATGCTCTGAACCTGCAAGAAATCTGAGGTGTCTTCTGCAACTTTGTCTGATAGGGACATGCAGGTATGCGCCTCCTTGAGGTCTAGAGTTACCAGCCATGACCCCTTGCCCAACAAGGGAAGGAGTTGCTGTAACGTCAGCATTTTGAATTTTGGCACAATGAGGTAAGTATTCAGTGTGGACAAGTCCAGAATAGGCCTCCATTGCTTTTCTTTTCTTGGAACAAGGAATAGTCTGGAATAAAATCCTTGGCCTTGTTCTGTGAGAGGAACCCTTTCTATTGCTTTCATTTGTAGTAGTTTAGAAATTTGTTTTAAAGCCTCTGCCCTTTGGTTTGGTGGCAGGTTTGGCATGCCTTGCCTTTTTGGTAATGTATGAAAATGGAACCTGTATCCTTTGTCTATTATTTGCAGTGTCCATTTGTCCTTTGTAATACTGTGCCAATTTTGAGAATAAAGATAGCTTTCCGCCCAAAGGTGCTTCCAATTGAGACCTGGTTGGCGGGGACAAAGTCAAGTCATTGAGGTGGTCCTTGTGTAGTAGTTGTAAACCCTGCAGTACCTCTCTGGTTAGGAGGCTGCCATTGACATCCTCTGTAGGAGCCTCAAGCTTGCCCTCTACCTCTGGCACGTCTGTTTCTGCCTCTGAGATCTGTCTGTGTCCGGAAAGGACCAATTCTTAGAAGGCCAATTTCTGCTGAATCTTGGTGGTTGGACCTGGAGAAAATCTTTGACTGTTTGTACTGATTTAGCCTTTTCCTCAAATTTCTTTAAGACCTCTTGAGCCGTGGAGCCAAATAACTTTTTGCTTTTCCAGCGGAGCATCCAGTAGCTTTGCTTTAACATGGTCTGGCAGAGTTTGTTCCTTCAGCCAAGCATGTCTACGTATGACTGCACCTGTCACTGCTGACATACATGAAGCTTCCAATGCATCATAACCACACTGCAAGAAATGGTTGCTAACCTGCTGGGAGTTATGTACCAGATCCAGAAGTGCCTTGCGATCTAGGGGTTCAGGCGAAGAAAGCATTTTATGCAATTCATCTAACAAATACTCTTGGTACTGTATCATATGGAATTGACAATTTAATGCCCTCATAGATAGAGTGGAAGTATACACTTTTTTACCCCATCTCTCTAAAGCCCTGGACTCCCTTTCAGAAGGAAGTGGATTTTTAGTAGTGGTGGTTGCAACCCCTTTAGGGCCCTGGGAAATAGTTTCTGGGATAGCAGAGTGGCCCTTGTAAAGGAAATGATGCGATTCCGGGACCCTGTAGTACCTGTCGGGTTTGATAGGAGCCGGAGGAAGGGAGTCTGATGAAATACTAGACTCACAGTACACATCATCAATGACATTTAAAACAGGAGGAATAGCCAAAGGTCTATGCTGAGGTAAATGCAAAAAAGTCCTTAACCTCTTCCTGGAATCAGAGAATTCCTGGCCCTGCCATTTGAAATGCTCTCTTATGGAGTGAAGCATCTCCCCAAAGGACAACTCTTCAGGAGGGGAGGCCGAGGGAATAGATTCCTCTGCATCAGAATCCTCGTAGGCCGTAAAGGCCTCCTCCTGGTAGTCTGATAGAGCAGAGTCATCTGAGGCCTCATCAGAAGACTGGGGATCTGTGTGCTCAACCCTAGGCCTTTTGTCTAGAGGAGGTTGAGAGCCCCTGTCCGGATGTGGCTGAGAGCCCCTAATTAAGGAAATAAGGTCCTCAGCTAAACTTAAAATCTGTGAACCGGTAGTGGATCCCTGAGGAATAGCCTTGGGAGGGAGAGATTTTGGCTGCTTAGCAGCTTTAGCACGGGAAAATGCCTTTATGGACATGGATGCAGGAGGCCTGGCTGCCCCACGTGCTGGAGTAGTTTTATCTAGAGAAATGGTGTCGGTTGTTTCCAGAGCACCGGTTTCAGAGGGGAATTCTATGACCGACTCAGAGGTGGCCTCCGGGACCGAGGTTGTCGGTTGTGCGGTTTCGTCGGTCGGAAGCACCAAGGATTCCGTTTCAGCAGAAACCGAGACACTCGCGGTAGGCCTAGGCGTGGTTTTGGCCGAAACCACGGGCCGTGTGTGTCGGTCCTTGTCCTTCCGTTTTTTGGCTAAATGAGTAGTCGGAAGCTCCGACGGCATCTTGTAACAGTAACTATCCCCAAAAAATTCCTCTGCAAACTCCGACCGACACCTAAGAGTGCATCTATTGAAGGAGGCACAGGCTGCACAGGCCAAGACGTCGTGGTCTGGGCCTAGGCAGGGGAGGCAGTAAGAGTGGAAATCCTTATGAGGTATTTGTTTCCCACAAGTTAAACAATTATTAACTTTAAACGTTTGATCCGACATCGGCTGAGGCAAGAAAGAGTCCCCAATGGGGTACTTAGCTTTTTGAAGTCTTCGGTTAGCTGAAATTACAGGAGCTGGCCGACCGGCACTTGCGAACTGCTTCTGCTTCGGGCACCACGCGGCAAGAAAGACTGAGGAAGATGGCGTCGGCTGACGCTTTTATATCCCAGGCGCTCTGACGTCGGGAAAGGGGTGACATCAGCCGACGCCGGACCCAGACTTTGGAATCCGGCCGACCGAAGGGCTGCCTGAGCAGGACAACCCATATGTAAGGACTGCAGATGCATCCTTGAAGGACATCAGTAGGAATTTACCCTTTCTCCTCTGTTGAGTGACCTCAGAGTTGCTATATTTAAAGTAACAAGGTGGGTGTGGCAGCAGGGAGACATGCACTCCTGCAAAAACACTGATTTTAAGGCTTATTTTGTGTTTGAGGGATTTGACGAGGTTTGCTATTCTGGAAATACTAAAGACTGATTACTCAGTATAGATCACATGCACATATATATTATATATTTTCTCCCAGCAAAGAGCGGAAGTTAAATTAAATTTTGAGTAGAGAAACTTCTGAGTAAGTGGTATCAGTATGTATGGCCTGTCAATACACTTGAGTAAATTTCTATTTACACAATGTAAAAAAGCTGTTATAGAAATAAAATATGGCAGTCACTCAAATAAATACAATCCGAAAAGTCACCTTTACTTAGGATGACCCAACGCTGACATATTTGCAGTAGGACTGGCAAGAATTAGAGCAGTGTTAACTTCATTGGCATAGTGAAGTAACATTTGTATGCCTAACTATCAAGACTACTACTACATGGTAGTTTAATACATTGTGTAATGTCAGTTTACATTTTTGTGTTAAAGTAAATATGCTGATGAACTTTTAATGCAAGTCAGCTGTGGCCACTCTCATTCATAAACATGAAACATGCTCACATGTAATATCAAACTGCTGCCAAACTGACTTCCAGCTGTGCTTTCTACAACCCAATAACAGATTCCACCTACCTCCCACTGAGTGAGCTTTTGAGCAGTTTGCCCACAATCCATGCACCTTACAGGCAGTAGTTAACATTTAAAATCTCTCTTCCAACAAAACTGTTTAAGAAAATGTGAGACGTTAAGTCTGTCCCTAGGTCACAGAATGACTGACAATCAGGCCCACATATCTTTTTATAAGCAGCAGATCTTTCTGAAGCTTGCTATATGAAACTTATACAGCCTAACAAGAAATCCAGAGATTGTGCATTTACTGTTTATTTGTTTTGCTACAACAGAATTTGGATTGATCTATGAATCAGCATCAACAGTTTAACCATCTGCTTTTGTTTACAACAGTTTAACCATCTGCTTTTGTTTACTGTCTGGTGGTGAAAAGATGGACTTGAGTTCTTCTTTAAATGCTAGCCTAGAATCTGCCAAACGTGCGTATTCATCCAAATTAAAAAAATAAAAAGTTTTGCTCAGTAATCTTCAGAGAGCAGAGGGAGGAAGCCCGAACTGTGACTGTTAACCTTGGTTTAAAAATGAGCCCGCTTTTTTGAGACTAAACCGGAAAGAAGATTATTAGTAGCCATTCTGGTAAGAAGCTGCAGAGAGACCTCACTGTTTGACAAACCTGAATGCATTCAGAGTATCAGTGTGCCTTCAGGACATCATATTCATCGAACCAGACAGTTCACAGCACTGCATGTACACTAGGCATACATAAATGTTTCAGGTATTTTTTTCAGCAGCACACATGCTGTTGAATCAAAAGGGGTAGGCAATTGCAGCACGTAAACTCTCTGGGCTGCCAGGATGACACTGCCTGATTGCCGTCTCTCACCCACCACAAATTTCTGTATTTGGACAGTTTGAGATAAATTCAGAATCCAGAAATGAGGCCAACTCTACAGGAAATACACACCTTCTGTTAGACCAGTTTCTGTAGATGCCAGATATCCCATCACCATCAGGAAATACAAACTCCACTTCAATCTGAACTACATTCTTAAAATGATGATGCCCTTTAAGTCACTCTTACTAAATAATCAAAAAATGTTCAAGTAGCTGGCATTACATATGTCTTTCGGCTTTTCCCAGTTAGGGGTCGCCACAGCGGAACTCCGGTCCGCTAATGATTGGCAGTTGATTTTTACGTGCAGAGTTGCCAGCCCTGACATACAACCTTCAACGAAGGTACGCCCATTCACGTATGTCTCCACGCAGAAGATGCTCTAACTGAGAATCGAACCAGACAGCGTCTTACTGTGAGGCGACAACGCTACCGCAGCACCACCACATGGATAAGTAGCTGGCATTGCAAGTGTTTAAAAAAAAAAACATCTGCAGTAGCATACTTAGTTAACATTGTTATACAGTTAAAGTTTTCCACATTCATCCATTTACTATTTATTGATCACTATGCATTATTCCTTCCACTTAAAATCAGGACATTACTTAACAAGCAGCTGACGGCAATGCATTTTTAAATGCCCATGTTTAGGTTGAAGAACTTAGAGGAGATGTAACACTTTTGTCTACATTTTAATGAGCAGTTGTTGAATTGTCTTTTAGTTGAGGACTTGGGAGAGCAAATTTTCTTCTGTTCAGGAGAATGTTTCAATGCAAGGATCTGCTGGCCTGTTAGCTATTGATGATCACTTTTAAGAATAAATGTTAGCTAAAAGCCAGTATGCCATAATGACACCGTGAAGCATGGCTGCACATTAGCTATGCAATGTTAGTTGAATCATAATTTTGTTTTGACTTGATCAAAGCGCATATTTGGGGGTAACTGAAGTGTTTTTGCCATTATAATCTACCTATTAGCTGTACAGACTTGCAGAATGTTCATTCCTCCTCATGTTTTGGGCCGGTTATTAATACATTACTGGTTTTCTGACAAATCCGGGCTAAGGATCGACGGCTGCAGTCAGAAAATAATGACGGACATTTGAGTTTACACTTCATATCCTTTAGGAAATTATGCTAATGAGAAACATGACATGCTGTCAATTTTATTGGTCGTAGGAGCAACATTTAAAGTGCCCTTAGTTACGGGCCTGTGTTCCCCTTTATGGTGGCTAAGATTCCTCACTTGGAGATGGAAGGTGCAGAGTTAGGCAGATAGTTTTACAATGCACATTAGCTTGGCCTATACAGTGTGCTAATGGTTACCCTGGTTTGTTGATAGGGATATGTCCCTTCATGTGTGGGGTTAGTTGTAATATACTCTACTGGTGGTACAATTCACATTGGATATTTGATAGGGTTATTAGAAGCTTAGCTTTAGTTATAGCTGTTTTGTCATAGATGTGTTGGGTGGTGGTACATTCCCAGGTTGGCAGGATAGGCCGTCTTGGAAGATGTCTTTGAATGTACGTTATGTATTTTATATGATTTATATGTCCCTTTCTCTTACTTGCAGAGGGGGTTTGGAATGCTGCAGCTATAATTTGGAATAGGTAGGTATAAAGTGGAACCTTTTTGTTACATTTTAGAAGATTTACTTTTGTTCTTTTTTCTTTGTAGATGGTATTGTCAGGAGTACCAGTTGTGGCGCTACACAGTGAGTTTGCAGATGATGGAAGCAGAACTGAGCAAGGAGGTTAAACATGGCGAGCTCAAGCGGGCAACAGTTACAACAAAGGTCTGCGTAATCATCTTATGAAGGCATGTTAGAGCTCTGTGTTAATTAGTGGGAGCTCATTACTGCATTGGTATAGTGGGCAGGTAAGGGAGAGGTAGATAGGGGGTAGGGGAAAACTGTTGAGGGGGTTAGGGGGAGTTGGGGGTCCCACGGGATGAGTAGAGTCATGACATTCATAGAAGCACAGGAACTTATTAGGCTAAAGCCTTAAAGCTATTGCAAGCAGTGAAGTTGAATACTGGCTTCCGGGTGCGTTGTTTACATGGGGAAGGTTTAAGGGAAGATTGGTTGCAGAATATGGCAATCATAGGTCAGGTTTCGATTCCTTACTACAGGTAGAGGTAACATAGGGGGAAGTGAACATTTGGGGGGGAAAGGCCAGGGACAGCAATGGTTAAGGAGGGTTAGTAGTTTCAATGTTCCAGTCTGGATGGTTGCTAGGAGGTTCTGAGTGGGGTGGCCTGGGTTCTAGTCTGGATTGTCAGTTGATAATGAGTGAATTGGGGGTGTTTATGGCTGGGTTCATAAGAGTACCTCATTGCTGCAAATAGTCAAGTTTTCAGGAACTAGGTCAAACGGGCTGGTTTTCTGCCCTTTTAGGGTTAGGGCATTAAAGTTCTGGAGATAGACTATTACTACAGTAATCAGGTTAATGCACAGCTAGAACTGGGCAGTTTGGTGGGCTAACGTGATATGCTACAGTTGAAAGGGTTGTGGATATAGGTTGTCATTTTGTTTAGGTTGACCCATGATTAGTGGCTGGAAGGAAGTGGTTTAAAAGGAATGTATTCTCTTGGATTGGATGTCCCAGTGGTACAGTGGAGTCATGGGTATTTCTACTTTATTTGTTTCATTAGGGTGTGTTTCAGGGATGGTATGCAGGATCCTAAGGGCTTTACAGATGACGGGTACACCGAATGATGTTTTGGATTAACTCTTCCCATTATGGGAGGTAATTGGTTGAACAATTTTGGGTAGAAAGGAGGGGGAACAGCCTGGTCAGGCTGGTTGGCGGAGAAGAGGGAGAGGCTTGCCCTCTTCTGTTCCCCCTCTGGTATATGGATGCTCACTTCAAGGAGGCTTGCTGAATGGATGAGTAAGCTGAGGTAAGGATGCTGTTTAATTGGTGGAAGGTAATTCAATGAATGGTGTATGAAGTGAGATGGGATGCTGCTTCATAAGTAAAGTAAACGAGCAGAGGTATGGACGCTGCTTACTGAGCAGAGTGAGTAGGTACGCTGCCCTGTTCAGCATTACAAGGATGGCACTTTATACGCAAGTGAGCAGAGGTATGGACCCTGCTACACTAAGCAGGGTGAGTTGGTACACTGCCCTGATTAACATTACAAGGATGTTTATGCTGTGTTTAGAAGCAATGGTATTATATTCAGTTGTAAGGTGAACAAATCTGTTATGGAAGTTTTAATAAAGGTCGTCAAATGTCATTCGGTGTGATGTGTTTATTGAAGGGGCCTGGGAAAAACATATTTAGATAAGTAATAAATTCTCTGAACTTCTAAACCTTGGATTTTGGACCCTTGAACATACTGCAATGCATACTACTAAAATACTAGAATACAATAGCTTCTAAGAAGCCTCATTATTATATCTTGTTTAAATCTGCAAATGATCTTGTAAAGCCTTAAAGCTTATAGGTTCATAGGTTTATACTAGGCTATCTGCCCTAAGGCATTTATAAGCCTAGCCCAAAGTTTTGTGGCTTACGCCACCCCTTATGTTAAAAAATACTGTGCCCATTAGTTTGTTGTGCCTCTGTCCAGCAGTGACACAGAGATGATTCCAGGGGTAAACCTATGATCTCCCATCCACCGGTCAAGATTTCTCTTGAACAGAGCCAGCGAGGTGCTCTGCCTCACATGGACCAGGATTTTATTCCACAGCATAGGGAGTCTCTGGGTGACAAATCTATCCCTCCAGCATGTCCTATTTATATCCGTGCTAAGGTTTAAGTCGCTTGCTCTAGTGGATCTGGTAGATTTGGATTTTTGAGGTGGAGCATGTCCATTAATTCCGGGTTGGACATGGCCTTGTATGTCAGGCACAGGTCACCTCTGAGCAGGCGGTATGCGACTGAATAGAGCTGGAGTTTCTTCAGTCTGGCAGCATATGACAGATTTTGGAGTCCCTTTATCCTTTTGGTGAGGAACTTTTGGGGTCTCTCCAATTGCTGCAGGTGTCGGGTGAGATACATCCCGAATGGGGCATTGTACTCTATCATTGGTCTGATAAGTGAAGAGTACAGGGGAACAATGACCTCACTTGATCTGGATGTGAATCCCTTCATGATCAGGTGGGCAATGTAGAAGGTCTTTCTAACCACTTTAGCAATGTGAGTGTCAAAAGAAAGGCCACTGTCAACCTGGGTCCCCAGGTCCCTGATAACCTCTTCTGTGCTTAATGGATTGCCACCTATATGGTAGCTTGGGGTTACCTTGTTTTTCCCGAAGGGTATGACTATACATTTTTTGGCATTTAACTTCAGGCCATGGCTCTGGCACCAGTTATCAGTTTCTGTGAGACCCCTCTGAAGGATATGTGTCCGATGTACTTTCCACTATGGCGCCCAGTTTGCAGTCATCTGCAAACTTTGTCAGCCATAGTCCTCCTATGTTTGCCTGTACTTCTGAGAAGTAGATGCCGAACAACAGGGGCCAAGGACTGAGCCCTGTGGGACACCACTTGTGACCGGCTTGGAGTCTGACATGGCGCCAGCCATGGTTTGGCATTCACTTGCATCAAAGTTCTTTCATAGGACCGTAACTGTTATTATAGAACTGTGACTGCAATCACTGCACTGTATGATATTCTATTTACTGGAGCTTCTTCCCTAGGACTTTAATGCAAGTTGGGACTTCTCAACTGGACAAACAGTTAAACATAAATGGAGACAGAGGACCCTCAAAAGGAGATGGGAGTGTTGCTATGGTAGTGGATGGAGCAAAGGAGAAAAGGGGGGTCTGGAAATGGTCATACAGAAAAGGGTAGAGAATGTTCTAAACTTAACCTGCAGAGTAATATAAAGTGAGAAGTAAACTAGTTTGTTGGTCTGTGGCGAGGCTGCTTATACCTGGTTGGAAACAAAATAACTAGCTGAATCAAAATGGCTGTGTGTGTACGTGCATGCTTCTGTGTTTCTGCTTTCATGTTACTGTTTGACCTTACCAGCATGCCTCCTGAAAATCATTAGTTAACCCTACAAGGGTACTCCAAGCTGTTGCCTATGTCTTGTTTACCAAGCTGCAAACCATACAGTCTGCATTCAGTTAATTAAACCACAACATCCCTCTGCAGGTGTCCCTTCAGCCTACTTGTGGTTAAATGATATCCCGACACTAATGTTACAACAGTGACAGTTAGGCAATTCAGTGAACAATGCCTTTGCAAATGCTTTACTGAAAAGGGACGAGCCATAGTCTCTCTCTCTATAGGACAAGTCCACTTGCAGAATGAACAAGAACTTAAGACTGCCTCGCACATTGCTCAAACTAGTCTCAACTACTACTCACAGATCAATATTGTGACTATTTTTCCAAAATATAAACACTGTATATATGCAGAATAGCAATTACCGGCTGCTATTCTAGGTTTCATATTTTGTTCTCTTTTTGACTGTCACATGTTATTTCATGCTATGCATCTGTAACAGTTTTGCATCACATTGTGCAGTTTGCCAACTGGCCGGTGCCATGGCTGAAGAGGATTCCTGGATCAAGTCCGCTGACCGATTAATAAAACAGACACTTACAGTGGATTATACCTTTAAACAGAACAGCCTCACAATTGGACATCTTACGGGTTATCTATAAATCCACTGATTGCTCTGCTGTGCACAAATCCTGAACAAAAACACAGTCATATTCTGCCTGATACCAAACAGCTAAAAAGCAGTTTAATAATCTGCTAAAAGGTATTAACAAATGCACAGTTTGGAGGCCATGCTTCCGAGTAATAGAGTTAAACTGAGTTAGTGCTTGCTTGGTTTATTCCCTTAGAGATTCACAGACAAATGCAGGTACAGTGCCAAGAAAATCATCACTGAATATAATGTGTACATCCAACAACTGTTAACATCCAACAAGGTAATAAATGCATCACTTAATTGCTTCTGATAAAAGAAGCTTTACTGTAACAACTGCATACCATACGGAAAACTGCAAGCTAAGTGCCTACACAAACATCTTTGACACCCCCCCAAAAAAAAAAAATATACAGCTAACACCCTGCAACTCTCCCTCTACTTCACCTTTTCCTTTTCCCTATATTATTCTGCGTCACTGATGTCAAATCACTTCTTGGGTCTAAATTGTTTGAAAACTATCCACTTCTTCTGTATTCCTTTTTTCAGCTATGCTCTTACAGTATCATGATCTTTACAAAAAGATTCTTTACTTTCCTCCCCTACATTGTATAAATGCCATGTATGATGGTGCACATATTAAACACAAAACATGACCTTATACCAAGTATGTAGTGTTAGACTATAATGTACCGTGTAATCAAAGCATCTGTCAAACTACCTTCCAGAATGTCTTTACATTCTACTCGTATGAAGGCTGAAATCAGATGCAAGTAAACAGTTCATTTTGTTCAGGGAAAACAGGCTTAATATCCCTAATTTTTAAACCAGAGCCGCACTCACAGACTCAAAATACATGTTTATTTCATCATGGTTTGGGGTTTCCTACATTTTAACATCACTCTGGGACTACTTACAAGCTTTTAAATATTTTTATATGTAATTTTTGAGTCGGACCGCATAGGGTCTGGCACCTTGAAGTAATTCTGAATGTTTAGTCTGCCTCTAGGTATCCCACAATGCACTGCTAGTCTGTAAAAAAAAATTACATCATGCAGGCCTCTTTCTTTCTAAAGCTACTGTCACTTCATTGATTTTACGTGCACACACTGTCTTTCATTCAGTGAGTTTTAAGTAACATTTCTTGCTCTTCAATAACTACTTAAAACACAAACAGTGCAAATGCCTCAGAACAGACTTTCAAAGTGCTGTTTACTGCTTCTTTTTAGAATGGCTAAACTGCAGTCTTTTATGAAGCTTGAATTTTACTACTATAACTCATCTCCCATCCCCTTCACATCCAACTTCCCTAGCTGTCAAAAGTGCTAAGGGTAATTTGAGCCGTTACCTGCTGTGATTGACAGATGAAGAAGAGAGTATAGGCAGGATGGAGTGGGTGGAGAAGAGTGTCAGGAGTGATTTGTGACAGACTAATACCAGTAAGAGTGAAAGGGAAGGTCTACAAGAGGGTAGGGAGACCAGCTATGCTATATGGGTTGGAGACAGTGACATTGACAAAAAGGCAGGAGTCAGAGCTGGACATGGCAGAGTTAAAGATGTTAAGATTTGCACTGGGTGTGACGAAGGTGGACAGGATTAGGAATACATATATTAGAGGGTTAGCCCTGGTTGGAAGGTTTGGAGACAAAGCCAGAGAGGCAAGATTACGTTGGTTTGGACATGTGCTGAGGAGGGATGCAGAGTACATTGTGAAAAAGATGCTAAGGATGAAGCTGCCAGGTAACAGGAAAAGAGGAAGACCTAAGATAAGGTTCACGGATGTGGTGAGAGAGGACATGCAGGTGGTTGGTGTGACAGAGCAAGATGCATAGGACAGGAAGAAATGGAGACAGATGATCCGCTGTGGTGACTCCTAACTTGAGCAGCCGAAAGAAAATGATGTAATGCTGCTTAGGTTATACGATATGTAAGCAATATATGTGAAGTATAATGTTTGTTGATGTTAATTTGTTAATACAGTTTTATTAATTTTGAATAAATGTAAATTTACCTATGTCAAGTGATAATTCAATAAAGGTTTAAAAAAAGAATAGCAGCCTAATATTTTGGCATCAATTTCTTAATGGAAACAAACTATATCCTGTTGAATATTTAATAGCAAGATATAGCACAGAGCGAGAAGGGTGGTTATATATACATAACTGTAAAGAATATATTCAGGATAAAATCAAAATACCACTACATCTTCAAACTAAACCTGTTCCAAAAATCTTGGATCTATTATCTAATGTTCATAGTGGGCCACCCAAAGGAAGTCATATTTATCAATTACATACACGATTATTAGGACAACTTATTACTCCAGATATGACAATCTGGAACTTCAACAAAAATTAACCATTTTCTGAACTAAAAAAATCAGCAGGGAAGTCAACATCTTCACTTTACTGGAAAATCTATACATGGAAATTTCTACAGAGAGTTTTTCTTGCACCTCAAAATTACACAAATATATAAAACAGGAAAAGTGAAATGCTGGAGGTGTAATGAAATTCTTAATGCTGATTGGTTACAAATGATGATGGATTGCAAGTTGGTGACTTCTTTTTGGAGTGATTTTTGAAACTTCTCTCAGGCTTTGTGGTGAGACAATTGCATTATTACAGACTCTGTGATACTATTTAATGCCCCAAGTCCAGCAGCTGTACCTATTCCAAATACCTCTTCTTTCAGCAATACTTGTCATTGTTAAGAAAAGTTATAACAAAAAACTGGAAATGTAAAACTGAATTAGCATTTGGTGAATTTGTGTGCCTAGCAAAGTTGGTCTGTAAAATGAGTTGTCAACTATAAGAATGAGAACTTTAAACATAACTCATCAGTACATATCCTGGCAAAAGCTCAGTGATTTACTGGAAAAGTACTAATGGTTAAGAATATATTAATAGTCTTGTTATGGGAAAAAATTACTTAAATGGACAGCTCAGTCCCTTACTTATGACAAATACTGAAAGACAAAGACAGCTGTCATTAAATATTAATGTGCTGTTTAAAAATGTATCTGCTCAGAATATTTGCATTGCTATGACTTGAAATGGGTACACATCTTCAAAACATTACATGTTTAATATTCAGACAAGTAAATTTGGAATAGCAGCCCTGAAAGATATTTTGTTAACTGACCATTACACTATTTTTGTTGTCAGCCCAGTTCCCTCACTGACCACTTCATCCATCTCTTCCTAGATGCCCAGTGTATCCAACTGATCCCCAAGAAGATGGGCCTGTTGCCCATTCACTACTGGGGTAAAAGGTGGATAAGTCAGGAGTAACAGCCACCAACATCTGTTCATTATGGGATGTTCTTTCTCCGTTAAGTTGTACCATCCCCTGAGAATACCAACAATCCAACAAGTTAGGCATGTCATGGGTCCTCATACTTACATTCACAAGGCTACGGGATATGCACCAAGATAGCACCTGCTAAGCAATCCCCAATTTTCAATGGGAACTGAACTACAGAGAGCATGCCTGGGTACATGATTCCTACCTCACTCCAGAGTGGCAAGCAGGTTAAGTCAATCATTCCCTTCCACCTCCACTCCAGTGCTAACATGCAGCCAATCAAAATAGGCCATAGTCCAGGGCTTTAACTCCCTGGGTCAATGGAGCTACACCACAAAAAATTAACATTGAGGCATGGGATGATTCTGCGTGTATGTTACTATAGCAATAACCCACGCCTGGGTCTGGGTAATGCTGGATTTATCCACGGTTCGCCCGAGGGACCAAACAAAGCCAACCGTGGGTAAATACAGCATTACCCACACCCAGAAGTGGGTTATTGCTATTATACCATGACATTATTTAAGAAAAGAAACTATTACTTTTCTTAAATAATGGCATAGTATAATGCCTGTTTACTGCCCTTCCACAGATGTCTGGCATCCGTGGCAGTTCTGATGTACTGCGCGCCTGTGCAGTACATCAGAGCTGTGGGCAAAAGCAATGGAGAAAGCAAGATCTCCGTTGCTTTTTTTTTTTACTGTTTTCGCTATGTTAAATGGGTTTAACATATGAGAATTTAAAATAAGCAACGGAGATGTCCATTGCTTATTTTAAAACTTCTCGCTATGTTAAACCCATTTAACATAGCGAAACAGTAAAAAAAGCAATGGAGATCTTGCTTTCTCCGTTGCTTTTTTTTTAAAACCTGTCTCGCCATGTTAAATGGGTTTAGCATAGCGAGACAGCTTTAAAATAAGCAATGGAGATCTCCGTTGCTTATTTTAAAGCTGTCTCACTATGTTAAACCCATTTAACATAGCGAGACAGTGTTTTAAAAGTACAGTTATACTAATGGAAAAAAGTCCGGGCGACTGGACCTTTTTCCATTAGTATAACTCGATTTACAATGTGCACGCTGGCCAATCAGCGTGCACGTTTTGGGGGGGGGGTCATGGTATAATATGCAGTAATTGTAAATCTGTGACAGGTATTCACTATAACTGTAGATGGCACAGCTGTGTGAGGTTCTCAGCATAATAGCATGTCAGACACTCTAGTAACGGTACTGAAAACCTCTTAATTATCCATTTATAATGTTCTTCCTTTCTAGCCCAAGGATTATGAATGGAGTTTCATTAGTAAATTTTCCTTTGTTAAACATGACAAACTTTTTTTTTTTTATATAGTTTCTCATTTGAAGAATTGTAAATTGCATTGGATAATGTCGCTTTTGACAACAGTATACAACAACCAAATTAAGAGGTACAGTAGTCAAGAACAAAACTACCTCACTGTAGGTGGTATCCGCACTGCTACAGAATACAAGCCAATGAATTTCTACTGAAGGAGCAAAGAAAGTCCACATGTTCTTCCACTGCAAAACTGTTTTATAATGGAATTGGAGGGATCCCATGAAACTGTATTTTTAACTGCTAGCAAACCTATGCCTCACAACATACAATAATTCTCACTGAACTCTATTCAGAAAACAAAATATTAAAGAAACCTCCTTTCAAAAAAGCTGAAAATGTACAACAATTTTTCCTATAACAATCCAGGAAAAATATGCACTTCATAAATGTTCCTAAAATATGAAACTTTGAGTCACAGATCTTAGGTTTATGGAATCTACCATGCACATTTGTGAGGTGGTATCTAGTTTGCAAACCACAAGCTTTTCAGAAAAAACAATGCTCTTACATTATATATGCATTGTATTGATTGTTTAAGGTCAATTAGGAACTGTCACATCTGCACACTAACAAATGAGACAAAAAAGGTTCATTAATGGGTCTGCTTCTTGTTTAAAGAGGATTTATTTAAAGGAAAATTAAATACAATGAGTAGTCAGAGCAATCATTTTCATGATTAGGCATCAACAGGTCTGTTTTCTGATGTAAATGTACGGTCTGTCAGTAGTGCTTTGTTCAATGTTAAAAAAAAAACTCTTCTCATTTTCAAAACAAATGGCACATTTACCACAACTTCCAAAATAGCAGAAAGACAGTACAAGATAGTAGCAACAGCCTCACGCTGTATTCTAGGGACAGAACTGCATCATCATAATGCCTGGTAGAAGGAGATAACACTTTACTGTGATAACTAAGCATTAAAAGAAAAGTGTGCAACCAGACGATTTGACATAGCTGAAATGGCAGGGTACCTTCTGACAGCATAGTGGTCAAACAATACATGCGTCGTCACATGGGTGTATAACCATGCATGCCAAGACTGGCTAGATTATCAGCAGAACTGTAATCTTGTCTGCTACAGCACTTCAAGTGGGGAAATAATTCACAAGAAACAGCAGTAAGATGAAGAACTGAAGAAAATGTGAAGGCTTTAAAAAACACCAGGCTGTCATTTGCCACCACCTGGGAGAAGAATATAACTAGTACTTGCATGATAGCTGCAACTCTGAAACTTACCTACATGAAGTCATTGTTCTCCTGAACCTGCAAACTCTCTGATTTCAGTAAACTGAACTCATTAGGAGTGCTGTATCAAATAATTACTGACCTACTATCTCAAGCTGTGTGTGTGCATCATACCATTTCATGGCTGGTCGAATTAAGAGTCCTTCAAAGATTCATATATATTCAAAGTCTAGTGAATCTCATGACCATTCTTGGACTGCCAGTACACTCCCTCAGGCTACACCTCTTTTCTCCAACAGGGACAGACTGGTTAATCACAGAGTAAATCTGTGAATACCCAACCAGTTTGTTTTAAAGGAAGATTGAGAGTCGCAGTGCTTAACATGCAGAAGTTTATTCTGGAGGGTTGGAAGGTGTTGGGATATAAACCTGCCCCCCCCCCAATGTGTTTTACCCATTCTTGAAGTTTCCAGTTCTAGTATTAGTGAAGATATTTGACTTGTGGAAAAACAGTAAGTCCAAGACAACTGCATCTCTAATGATGCAATAATGGAGAGAGATTGTCCCTCAAAAGTCTAAGACATTGAATAAAGGCACTAAGTTTCTAGCTTCTCTCTTGGTAGCTCGGGGAATTTAGGTATGCAATCTTTTAGGTTAGGAACCTTTAGGGTCTAACTGTTTGATAGGTTTAGTGAGATACATTCCAAAGGCGGCATTGTACCCAAAATGAATAATCAATGCCAAGTATAAGGGAGTGATTGCTTCTTTAGACATTCATGACATTCCTTTAGCAATTAGCTGGGCTAAAAAGGGTTTCCAGACAACTGTTGTCACATGTTGGTCAGAATGAAAGCAGCCATCAACCCAAGTACATAAGTCCCCCAACTGCATTTTCATTTTGTAGGTGTGCATTGTCTAGGCAGAATGACGATGGGAGCTCGTTTCTACTTTGAGATGTGAGAAGTAAATATCAAAAGGAAAGGTCCCAACACAGATGCCTAAGGGACAACTCGGCTCACTTTCATACTTCCTGATGAGGCACCTGCAACCTGTACTGTGCGGGTGATGCATTTCAGCCAGTTTTTTTATCCATATAATCACATGTGGGTTAATATTTAAAGCATTCAGCTTTTGTATAAAGCTATCATGGAAAATTGTGTCGAAGACCGTGGTCACATCAAGATGCGTCTCGTGCTGTGCATGGCCACCATCTGCAGCCTGTGTAACCCTTCTGAAGGGATTCTTTATCATACACCACATACTGCTGGAAATTCCAGCACTTGTGGTACTCCAGCCTGCCTCTTCAGTTTTTGCCATAGCTGTACCATTAAGATCAGTCATCCATCAATGCATACCTTTTGTGTTTTGCCTTCCTCCGTGTTCTGTCTGCTGAAAACCAAACAGTTCTTACTGCAGTCTGTGTCAGGGCTCTATTTGCTTTGTCACTACATAAACAATCAACTTCTGTTGCCTCTCCAATTATGTGGTGCACTGCTTAGAATATGTATCAGTATCTGGACTCAAACATCTTTGCCAACCCTGCAACAATTTAATAAAAATTATTATGAATGTACATTAGGATAATCACTAGCAAATCCCCAAGCTTTCTACAGTCCCGTTCAATGTTTTTATTACAAGTGCATGAAAAGTAACCACTTGTAACTAACCAGCAGATAAAACAGCACTTCATCTCCACAATGTTTTAAGTGGCCATTCTGCCCTTTAGTTGAAAAGACCTCAACCATACACAATAAAAGCAAATTCAGCAGGAGTGCTATGGCATAAATGGCATTCAAGTAAAATTAAACAAAAAAAGTTCCAGTATATCGTGCAAAAACACTCACTTGAAAACCAGAATTACATAAAGGTATTATGGCACCTTATGACCTTTAGCTTGGTACTGACATCAAATTCTGTTACAGTCATGTGTATGTTTGTATTCACCGACTCTTACTACATGGAATACTACAAGACATCAAACATATGTCCTCTGAACATTTTTGCCTAAGTTATGTGAAATGCTTTTCACATACCATTTATTGAAAAGGCTGACTGCAGAGGGAAGAACAGCCTCTTTGCTTAAAACTGCTTAATACATACTCAATGCAATTCTTCTTGCTCGTTGCCATATTAATATTCATAACAGAATTCAGATGTCACCACATGTGCAGTGTTTCATGCTGAATTTTGCTGGACTTTCGAAAAGGCTGAGTGCACCTGTTTGTTGAAGCAACAATCGGTGGTTTAAAGTAACACACGAGGCTCACATGTGGTTCATACCCTGCAATGTTATGCTAACCAGAATCAGAATCCAACAAAAACACAAATATTTGACTTCTCAGCTGGAAGAGACAACAGTACATCACTACAGAAAAGATACACAAGCTTAAAATAATAGGCTCCAGTTAATCAATTTCATGTTAAGAAAAAAATTCAAACTAAACAGAGAAAAGAAAACTGTACGTTGATAGAACTGCAGACAAAAACAGCTGTACAAAACCTCTTTGGTAATGCACTAGGAAGCTTCCACCTCTCTCCCGCTTTCTACACATAGTGGATTAGTTCTGGGAGATTAGCTGGGCTTCTGCAAACTGCAGACCGAGTGGTGGCACCAGGAACAGCTGATGATCAACTCCAGAAGGAAGGGAGCAAAATACTCAAAGAAAAGGTCTGAGAAAATGCACAATACATCTGAAGTGAATGAATGTGGAGTGCATATGTGATTATATGAAACTTGCTAAGTAACCAGTAGAAGTATCAAGTGCAATGCACAAAAGGTCATTGTCCAACTAATCTTATTTAATTCTGACTAAAAGATCTTTCTATATCCAGTTTCATTCCAACACAGCTGTTCTAGAAGCAGACTGTAGAATGCGATTTAATGAAGGCAGACCTGTCATAGTATTTTAAATGAGAAGCATGATCCACCAGTGCAAAATCATTGCTGCCATAACCTGCCCACTTTACTAAAGCAGCAGCAGTAGCAAAGATACTAAACCTAGCTTCATAATATGACTGGTACTACCAGAATATGTCACATATCCAACACATGGAAGGCGGATTCCTAACAAGAAAAATTCCAAAAACATACACGAGCTTAAAGAGAGAAGCACCAGTCAAGACAAACATGTTATGTGCTGTGCAAAAAAAATAAAGTTATGGACACTTACTATAATGCTAGAGCTATGATTTTACCTCTGGCTGCAGGAAAACGCATTTATGATCATAGGGTCATTGGACGTTACTAGGCCAATGGCCCTAGGCCCCTTACAAGTGTAGCCAAGATCTACTCTTGTTTCCACGATCAGCACCTACTGCCCCTGTCCAACAGACACAGATGGAATCCCGGAGGTGAATTCATGGTTACCCATTCAATCGTCCAGACAGCGTTTAAATACGGTCAATGAGTCATTCTGACATGAAGTGCGAGTCTGTTCCAATGGTGTCGTAACCTCTGGGGGACAAATCTGTCCCTCAAGCAGCTTATATTAAATGTTGCATACCAGGATAAAGTCTTTAGAGCAAGTAACCCGTGTACTGTTTGACTTATGGAGATACATTTCCAGTAAAGCAGGGTCAGAGATTAGCTTGTATGCAAGGCAGAGATCACCTCGGAACAGTCTGTATGAAACAGAATAAAGTGACAGTGCTTTCAGACTATCCACATAGGACAAATGCTGAAGACCTAGAATTTTCCTTGTGAGGAACCTTTGTGGTTTCTCCAGTTGCTTGGAACGGTACATACCAAAAGGGGCACTGCACTCAATTATTGGCCTGATGAGGGAAGACTACAGGGAAGTTATAACTTTTTCTGGTAGTGCTCTTACTTGGGAGATGAGCAATACAGAATGCCCTTCTTATCACTATGGAGACATGGTGATCAAAGGTAAGGTTGCTATCAACCTGTGTGCCCAGGTCTCTCACTACTGAGTGCATACTTATGGTGTTGCTATTGATGCGGTAGTTAGCAGGAACATCACACTTACAGAAAGGGATGATAATAAATTTATTTGCATTGAGTTTAAGGCTATGACTTTGGCAACAATCATTTGTTTGTGTAAGACCCTCTTATAGGATGTTGACATCATTTTGAGATTCTATGACCGCTTCCAGTTTGCAGTCATCAGCAAACTGTCAGCCGTAGACCTTTAGTTTTTGCTTGTCGTTTGGAGAAATATATTCCAAACAGTAGAGGTCCCAGGACTGATGCCTGTGGGACACCACTTATTACAGGTAGTCTGCTGTCGGAGGTGGATTTCCCCTATGTTCTACCAGTGTGCCAGTTAGCTACCCATCTAAAAATGTAAGGGTCAACACCTAGCTGGGTAAGTTTGTCAATGATGCTTGAGTAGGGGATAGTGTCAAATGCATTGGCTAAGTCTAGGTAAGCTGTATGCACAGATTTCAGCCTTGGTGACTTGTCTCGAAGTCCACCACATTTAATAGGCATGATCTCCCTTTGACAAATCCAAATGGAGAAGGGTCAAGTGGTTGGAGATTACCTATATCTTTGTTGACAAAGCCCAAGATGATTTGCTCCATGGCTGGTCAGGCTAATAGGTCTATAGTTCCCAGGGTCAGTGAAAGCACCACCTTTGTGCAAGGGAATAACTGTGGTCATTTTCCATTCAGCTGGGACGAAGCCGGTGCTTAGACTATGACTGAAAAGAGCACCTACCCAATGGTGTTGCTAATTCTTGTTGGAGCCCATGCAGGACGCAGCATGGTATGTTATCAGGTCCCATTGATGCTGTGTTCCTGGCCTTAGAGAGGGCGTTAATGACCTGCTCTTTAGAGATGCAAGGTAGGGGACAGGTAGTAGGGGTGTCATAGGGTATGTGTAGTGAGGACAGGGGAGTGATGTTTTCACAGAACCTGTCAGCCAACAGGTTTATCTATGTCCACAGGCTTAGTAAATGTGGTATCATTAACTACCAGTTAGTCACAAATCTGGGCCTTTCTTTTTAGGTTAAATGATGTAACTAAAGAATGCCTTTTGGTTGTTTTCAGTTGAGGAAGATAATCTGGATTCATAGTTTGTTTTGTAGGACTTTACAAGAAGTCTTACTCACTTGCTTAAGCTGGAGTGTTTCCATTTTAAGACTCACTCCCTCTCTCTTGGATAGCAATTTCTTCCTCTTATTGTAAAGCCTGATGACGACAGTTGTCCACCAGGAAGGTTTGCTCTTCCTTTAGGAGTTTGTTTTGGTCTCATCAGGTAAGGCCGAGTCAATGCAGGTATACAGGTGTTTGTATAAAGCACTGGTGGACTCTCCATAGCTGCCAGTTCCATCTGAGGGGGGGGGTGCAGAGAAGCTTTTTATGCCATCCAATAGGAGGTTATAATCTGCTTTGGAGAAGTTTTTTAGTTTAGTTGCTGCTGGGGCGGGTCAAGTGTGATAGTTACTTGTGGTCATATCTGACTAAGGAAGACTCACTCCCTCTTACTCTTGGATAGCAGTGCATAGGGGGTGCCTACTGCACAAAAAGTTTCCTAGGATGCTAATATCACTGCTTATTCCCATAATGCACTGTACCATCATGCCTCTCCAGGTCTGCTCAAAGCAAACTGAAGTGCCAAACTATAAACATCTAGCAAAGCACAAAGCAGAGGGATTGAGACAGGGTTAGCTCCTACAGCCACAGCACAACTCAAAGATCTAGGATGCCTATCAGATTTACAACTGTTCTGGTTGAAACAGATTGGACAGCGTCCCAATCATACAAATAAGGGTGAGGGGTCCTAAAAAGAAACTAAAGTTTGATCTACATAGCCCCAAAAGGAAGACCTAAGAATAACACCCAACTTGTAGAAAACTGCATTGGTATCTACAGACATCCAAATAATGGCTTAACATAGGGTTTTTAAAGCATTTCTAATGAATGCTATGGATATGGAGACAGCTGTAGCAGAATGCAACAATTTGCCATTTGTACTGCAGCCAAACAAATAAGTAGCTACCATATGAAACATATCTGGATAGCTCCTGCTTATTGACTTTTCTATCTCATGTCCCTTAAAGAAAGGTACAAAAAACTGGTCATGGTGATGCTGTGGACTGAAGATCTGTCTAGATAATACTTGACCTAGTTACCCTGAATATTTTTTGAGAGAATAGACAAATTAACAAATTGGTTAAGATTTGTTTCAATGACTACTTTAGGCTCGAGTGGAGGACTGACCCTTAAGGAAAGTATTTCATTATGAAAAAGGCAAGTCTTTTCAACAGCCTGCAATGCTGATACCCACATGGCAGAACTACTATCAAAAACAAAATCTTTCAAGGCAAAAATTTCAATTTCACGAAAAGCAGCAGATTCAGAGAAAAGTGCAATTTTCCCCAGAGTAAAATACATTTTCCGCAAGGAAAAAGGATATTTTTACAAGTGACAACAGGGCAAAGATCCTTATGAGAAAGGCCTTGGAGATTTCAAGATAAGCCATAGACAATCGTGGTCAGAGTAAAAATGAAAAATGGCAGTTAAGTGAACACTAAGAGGAATAACTATCAATGGTGTTAAATATTTCCAAGAAAGTCTCGGAACTTGCACTGAAAATATGAATGAATTCTGTTTCATTACACATACAAATATTTGTGTAGTACTTTTTACAACTTAAAATATTCCGTCAGGCAAATTTTCAAATCTGATGATGAATGAAAGTTGAAAACTCATGCTGTTAATATGAGGGCTGAATCCTACTCAGGTCAGTCAGGAAGATTTGTTGTAGGGTGGTTGAAGACTGGCTGAGAGGTCTGCAACAAAGGAAACCAAACCTGCTTGGGCCAAAATGAGGCTATCAGAAATGATCTGTATTCTGTCCTTCCTGCCTCCTGAATGAACTCAGAAAATGTATGGAAGGGAATAGAGTAAACTGGGTAAAAATAAAGAAGAGAAAGCCTTGATGCAAAGGTTACCACCAGAGCATCTAGACTTCTGCTGTTTAGTGGTGGAATCGTGGAGAACTCTTGCAGGAAACAGTACTTTTAGGGAATGCAAGTAAGTTGTAAATCAAACAATCATCTCTTGAAAATGCAACTGGTTACCAATGTACTCAACATCTAGCAAAATAGACTGCTTCCTGAACAACGGTCTTGCCCTGGAATGAGCCCATTTGACTGAATAAATATTCTAAAAACACCAACCCCAAATCTTTTGCATCTTTAAGGGTTGGTAACAAATTAATTTTTTTTCAGATATGCCTCCATTCAAAAGACTTGAAGGAATGATAGCAGTTTGCAACAGTGCCGAAAGGCTAAAAAGAAAGTGAAGAATGGCTCTTGCATCAAAGAAAATGGGGTACAAATGGGACAAAAATATTTGCCACAGTGGGATATACAAAGGTTGTGCAAGGCAAAAAAAGGTAGACGATGTAAAAAACACTGCAAGGCAGCTCCAATAAAACCAACTGCTCAGGCAAAAGGAAACATGGTGGGGAAACAAGTAAAGCATTATCAGATGATATGCTTTTCTGCAGCTCTCTACATCAAGAGTGGCATATTTTCATGATGTGGTAGGTGACACAACTATTACTAAATATAAGCCGGCTACCTAGCTAAAAGCAATTTAGCAGCTGACTCACTGGCACAGTGACATAGAATGAGACATGCTGCCAGTGGAATGAAATCTACTAATGGCTATGATGCATGATGACTAGAAATGGGGAAGGGGGAATTGAAAAGCCAAAACCAAACACTCCTTCAAAAAGGGAGTGTAGATATTTTTGCTGCAGCTAGGGAAGTCTCTAGTGAAAACTGGATGGTGAGGTTCCAAGTCAAAGAATCATAGCAGTAAATAAAATATAGCGACTAAAACTACATACCTCTACAGCTAGGTATGTCCTCTCAAGGATTACCCACTGGCTTTTTGACTGCTTATCCGATATGTGGAACAGGATGTACTGAGTGCTGAACACTGAATAAATCAAAAATAAAAACTAAAAAAAAATGGACACCAACAAGTCACCTTCTGCATCACAATTTATCCAGGATTTATTACAAAGCAGCAGCTTTGCAACGTGAGACTGTGGAGCAGCACAGGGCACCTGCTAACTTGTTTTTAACTCCAAAAACAAGGAATGCTATATCAAAGGAGTGTAACCACTGTCCCACGTTTTCCCACATTCACATCTTCATCACTTACTAAACATACAGGACTTCTCTCAGGTTTTGGGAAATACTGCAAAGATTTTGCCCACGTAGATCAGTAAGAGATCCAGTAGTTTAAGGGAAAGGAAGGACAATTTTAGGCCATGATTTAATCTCAAGATTCTCTACGAGCAAAGTGAACTCAAGTTCCCATGTCTTATAAAAGAATTCCAGGGCAAAGGAATGTAGAGAAAAAATATGGCAATTTATTTGAAAGCTACAGATTTCATTTGTTCAACACATTTCCATAAACAAACTAATTATGCAAGCGACTTTTATACTTTAACCTTTTTCTTCTTTAGAAACTATTCTGCAAAATTACTTGCAATACCCCTTCATGTAACTATGAAAAATATTAGGTGCATCATATTTTACTTGCATTTCTCTCTCGCCTAGGTCATGGTTGAAAAGTGCCTTGGCAGCAGCTGCACAACCTGGTTAATGAAGAAATAAATGCTTCTAGGGTACGCCACCATTTCTAGAGTATGCCACCATTTCCAGGGTACGCCACCATTTATCTTTCTTTAAAACTTTCACAGGTAACTGCCATGAAGAAAAGGTCCACCAAAATGGATCTGAGACAGAATCATTGGGTTAGACACTGAACCCAAACAATGGAGCACAATATTAAGTATGAAAAGGTATAGATAACGGTTTATACTTGATGTGACTGGTTGTTTTGGAGCTCTGCATTTTCAGCTAACCTAAAGTCCCAAAGTTACAGTAAAATGAAACCATGAAAATGATGGGAACATTCCTGCATTATACCAACTGTGGCATTTTACAGTTTAAGTGTAGTGATGCATATTTCTCACATTCAAACCTATTCTATCTTTTCAGGGATGTTTTTGTTAATAAAAAACAATCATGAATGTTTTATAAAGACATGACCACTTAATTTTAAATTTTTCCTTGGCAACATTACCAAAGGGATAACACGAGTATGTCTACAGACTACTGAAGTGATCCTGTGTATGCATGGTGGAGACGAAGGACTCATCCCAGAGCTTTCCTGTACTGATTGTCAGCGAAAGCAAAGCTTAAATCAAAGAGTTTCAATGAGAATAGCATGGAAGTCATGTTGTAAAACGCACAGAAGCTAGAATGAACACGGAAAGAAAAGGAAAGCTGCTTACCATGAAAACAAAAGGAAATGGCCTTGGAGATCCAGAAGATGGTTTGCATAGACACTGCCAAACCAAATTTCCTGCCATGAAAGGAAACAAGAAGTTGCTCAGATTTCCTGATGCATTTTGTCTGATCAAAAAAATATCTTTGCAGTCTATAGAATAACACACTGAAAGCATAACTGAGCAGTCTATGTAAATCCAGGGTGTGTAGTACCTTCTTACTAGCAGATTGTGGGGAAGGAAAAAGGAAGGAAGATGGAGACTGATTCAAGGACAAATCATTTACCACCTTGGTAATAAATGGGGGATTAGTACAAAGACACTGTACTTATAATAAAAAAAAAAAAGAAGACGCACAGTCATAAGGGCCTGGAGTTCAGAATATCTGTTGGCAAAATTAAGAGCCACCAACATTACATTCTTTCAAGTGCAATGTTGCAGGGAAGAAAAGGCAGGCTCAAAGGGATACTGGGTCAATTTCTCAAGAATAAAATTAAGGGTCCCAAGGAGGAGGAATAGGCTTTCTTGGGGGCCTGATAGGAAGGACACCATTTAGGAACTGTGACTTCAAAACTAAATGCCAAAGTCGGACTCAAAGGCAGACAGGAAGAAATGGCTGATAAATGAGCTTTAACAGTAGAATGTCAAATCAGTATTGGGCAATTTACACAAAGAAGAAAGGACCATTGTGAGCTTCACAGAAAAAGGATCCTGGTAATGCTTGAGACACCAAACAGAAAATCTCTTCCATTTAGCCATATAAGATTTTCTAATAGTGGATTTTCTGGCCCCCTGCAAAATCCAAAGCACATCTTCAGAAAGGAATCAGTACCCTATCACCCACAGTGTAAGCTGAAGTCTGGATATGTGAGGGTAAATGAAAGTCACCTTGTCTTGTGCAAGATCCATCCTGCAAGAACTTGCGATGATTGCCCAGGCCAGATGAAAGATAAGAAAACACTGCTGTCTGGGCCAAAAGAGAATCACCAGCAAGATTTTGGGCGTGTCTGACATGATCTTGTACAAGATCCTGGGAAACAGAAGAGGATAGGCATACAGGAATATCCCCTTCAAAGAAAAAGATATAGCATCCTCTTTCCAAGCCAGTGGACTTAGAACTCTGGAACAGAATGGAGGAAGCTGTCTATTCAGCGGAGAGGCAAAAAGATCTAATAGAGGAATACCACACCAATGGACAATGTCCTGAAACACATCCCTGTGAGGTATCTATTTGTGAGGATGTGTCCTGGACCTGCTCAAAGTCCTCTGTAAGACTGTGCTCTGACGGGACGTAAACCACCAAGTAATAGTGGGTTGAAAAATCCCAAACCTAAAGAGCCTGCCTGCAAAGAAAGTAAGATTTATTGCTTCCCTGCTTGTTCATGTATCACAATATTGTGGTGTTGCTTGTTCATGTATCACAATATTGTGGTGTTGACTGTATCAACCTTTAGAGGTTCTGGAACCCAGAGGGAGTGAAAGACCTGAAAAGCTAGGATTAGAGCCCTCATCTCTGATATTGATTGGTGCCATCAACAGATGTCAGACCATAACACCCTGAGCATTCAATATGTTGAAGGAAGCTCCCAGACATTGACTGACAGCATCTGTGTACAGGTCGAGTAGAAAGAGGAACCTGAAAAGGCAGACCTGGATTTAGGGAAATCTGCTGAATCCGCCAGCAGAGATCAAGTTTGAGACGGGGTAAAAAGGGAATGGAAACTCCCAAAGGTGGCAGTGCTGGAGCCAGTCTTGACATACCAGTGAAATTTGCTTATTCAGAGTCTGCAAAAGGAAGCATTGGAATGGTGGATGCCATGTATCTCAGGGTTTACAGAAACTCTCTTGCAGGAAAAACTGGAAGAGAAGAGGAGACTGGAAATAAGCAGTCAAAGAGAGATCTAAGATGGTTTGAATCCTGCAACCCAAAAACATTTTGCTACGAGAGGACACAAACTGGCTAAAAATAACCATGCTGGCAATAACCACACTAAAAAACTTCAAAGATTGACTACACCCTCCTAAGAGAATATCAGCAGCTTCACACCACCACCACCCTCAGAGGGTGCAGACAACTATGCTGAACAGTATGCCAGTGCAGTATAAAAGCACCTGTACAACTGCATGGACTCAGTCATACCCAACAGAACTAAAATCTGCTCATCAAGGAAACACTCCTGTCTGGTGGACATCCTCTATCAACAGGCTTTGCAACAAAAGGAAGAAACTGTTGTCCAAGGGAAAAAGGAACAAATCCCAAATCGGAAAATCTCCCTTCTCTGCCTCAACAAGCAAATTAGATCACTAGTGAAAAACTCCAAAGAGAACTACGCGTTGAAACTAGCCTCTGAAACAAAGGGAAACCACAAGTCTTCTTCAGTTACATTTGGAACCTCCGTGGCAAAGCCCACATTTGTTCAGAATTAGTACTTAATGGTACCACTTACACTGATCCTGCCGACTTAGCCAACCTGCTAGCACATAGGTTCAGCGCAAACTTCACCCCCTTATTGCCCCACAAAGGCCAGGCCGACATCTCCGATTGTCCCACACCTTACATCTTCTAGGTCAAGTGTTAAAGGCCCTATCCAAGGCAAAGAATACAACTTCCATGGGACCTGATAATATCCCAGGCTGTATTCTGCACCACCTACAGCAAGAACTAGCTTCGCTATTGAGCACTCTATTCAACCACAGACTAATTACAGGCTTCATTCCAGCAGAGTGGAGAACCGCCACTGTCATCCCCGTGCACAAAGGTGGTGCCATCACAGACCCAGGAAACTACTGCCCCATTAGTTTGACAAGTCTGATCTGTAAAGCCATGGAGCATATTATTATGCATCTCAAACAAGGACATAGGCAATCTCCAAACACTCGCCCCTACCCAATTTGGATTAGTCAGGGGCAGATCTTGCCTATTGACCCTAGATGGCTTCTTTGAGACTGCTACCAAGGCCCTGGATGAGGGAAAGTTAGTACATACAGCTTACCTCGACCTGACCAAGGCCTTTGACACAATCCACCACTTGGGCATCATCACAAAGCTAACACAACTCAGTGTTGATCCCTATCTCATCACATGGGTGGCCAACTGGCTCACAGATAGGACCCACAAGGTCAAAATAGGTGCCACCACCTCAGACAGCAGACCTGTCACCAGTGGTGTTCCCCAGGGATCTGTCCTGGGACCCCTACTGTTTGGTATCTACTTTTCAGAGGCCCAGACAAAGACAAAGGGCCTGTGGCTGACCAGGTTTGCAGACTGTAAGTTGAGTGCTGTCACTAACTCCCCAAATGATGTTAACATACTGCAAGAGGGTCTCACAGCTACAGATACCTGGTGCCAAAGTCATGGCCTTAAGTTAAATGCAAAAACAAAAATGTATTATCATACCATTAGACAAAAAAACAGCCTCTACTGATTACCACATCAACAACAACCCCCTACACACCCATCCCCGTGGTGACAGACCTGGGTACTCAGGTTGACAACAATCTCACATTCAACCATGTGGCGGCAGTAGTCAGAAAAGCCTTTTACTTGGTTCATCTTGCAAAAAACTGAAAGGATGCCAGCCCAGCCAGATAGAATCTTGTAAATAACTATGTGATTTGTAAATATTAATATAATCCACAGGCTGGTTTTACAAATGTAAAAGAGAACTATATGTTATGATTAAACTATATGTTGTACTGAGCTTCAAAAATGTAATCACAGTGCACTCTGCTGGAAGAAAGCTAATAAAGTAAAGCATTTTATGGACTGTTTGATCTCAAAGCTCGGAGACGGAATGTCTGGATGAAGGAAGTCCTTCTAGTGTTTTGAGATCAAAGTTAATTGCAAGGTTTTACATGCATAACATCTTTTATTGTTTTGGCTTCCTGGCCAGGTGCAAGCTTACTAAGAAAACTAAGAAATGTAAATTTAGATTTTCTGGTAGCCTGGGAGCCAAAGAATGGTTAAGAATGATGTAATCTAAAATGAGTCATCGGTGAAGTATTATCAATTTAAGACACTCTCAGAGAGAATCAGAGCATTTTGGATTTTGTCTGAACCTAAACACATCTACTCACCAGTACTTTGCCTTTGCTCTGTATGTATGCAAGTTATTTAGAACATGGTTTCTCTTAGAAATAGATAAAAAATAGTAAGTTTAATCTACTGGTTTTCTATATTTATGTCAGACTATTCTACGGTATTCTTTTAAGCATCTTCCTGTGTCTGAACTCTTGACTAGCACTGTGTTGAATTGATGAGATTTGTCTTGTGTTATTATTAATCATTAAATATTTTTAAACCTTTAAACTTTGGCTGTTTTGTATAGATATATCTTGAGCTCTAGAGTACTTGCATGTTCATAGGTTCATAGGTTCATAGATTAGTACTAAGCTAACTGCCCTTGCGAGCCATTTTAAGCCTAGCCAATTATTCCTTGTGAGAATTGAACCCTGTGCCTTGTGTTTGTAAGGCAAACACCTTAACCATTTCGCCACCCTCCAACCCAATGTATTTAGTGATATGGTACTAAGCCACTCCAATAGCCTTAAAAGTTCTGGTCACACTTACTAATTGGATAACAGTATTATTACACAGCAAAATTGGTCACCCTTTGGTAAGGGCCTTATTAGTAGCCGATATTAGGGGTTCTGGTGGCAGTGGATTACTACCTACTACTTTATAGCCTGGGCAGAAGGGGCATACCTAGTGAGCCTGTGCCAGCCTTCCCCAGGAGTGTCTGTGTGGTTACATATAAATCATATCTCAAAGTGTGTGTGTGTGTGTGTGTGTGTGTGTGTGTGTGTGTGTGTGTGTGTGTGTGTGTGTGTGCTACTTGGGCAGGGACATAAAGCACTGGTTGGGACACAGGGAGTGCTGGGAGGACTTGTCTTGGAACGCTGGCTAAGGACTTCACTATGCAGCTGTGCCAGTGGGGAGTCTTACTGGGGATCTGGACAGAAAGGGAGAAACCAGCCCCAGACTGACTGCGATCTCTGTGGGCTCTTTAGGGAAATTGTACTTTACTGTGTGTGTACTTGTTATCCTTCCCAATGTGCACACCCATCACTGGTGTTCGTGGGGAGGAAGGAGGCTTCTTGATTACTGGGCCAGTGCATGGGCGTCACATCTCATAAGGAGACTGCATCCAGAATAAAGATTACCTCTCTGTACTCCTTCCTCATTAGATCCATAATGGAGTACAATGCCCAGTTTGGTATGTACCTCTCCAAACACCTGCACCAACTGGAAAGGCCACATAAATACCTCACAAAGAGGATCCATGGCCTCCAACACCTGTCCTATGCAGACAGGCTCAAATCACTATCACTTTACTCTGTATCATACAGATTGGTCAGAGGTGATCCGTGTCTTGCCTACAAGGCAATATCAGACCCTGCCCTACTAGAGATGCTCCATATCCGTAAGTCTAACTCCTTGTGCATTATCTGCTTGATAGGCCTAAATCTAATATGAGACATCAACAAAACCTGCTGGAGAGACACGCTGGTCTCCCAGTGGCTGTCCAGTCTCTGGAATAGACTTCCCATACATGTCAGATTACTTCACTGACCCTCTTCAAGCGCAACCTTGATGAGTGGATGGGAAACCACAAATTTCACCCACAGGTTCCACCTTTGTCCATCATTGACAGGGGCAACAGGTGCCGACTGAGGTTTCTTTTTTGGGGATAAACTCTTGGCTAGGCTTGTAAGGGCACCAGGACCACTGGCCTAGTAACCTCCCATGAACTGAGACACAGGGTGAATCCCAAAGTACACAGATGAAGCATAGTGACGTGTAGATTATGAAGCAGGAGCTGTTGAGACCAGGCTTGACTCAGAAGGTTGTCCAGATAAGGGGATATTTGAATTCCTTGAGTGGGAGGTTGGCATAATGGTTAAGGCGTTTACCTTTCAGACACAAGATGCAGGGTTTGACTCTCATATGGGGTAACTGGTTAAACTTATAATGGCCCAAAAGTGCAGTTATCCTAGTATTAATCTATGAGTCTATGAACCTATGAGCTTGGGAAAATAAGAGGGAAAGTGGTCTGAAGAGACCATATCCGGAAGGAAGGTACGTTAAGAAAGATGTTGAGACAGGACAGACCTAGACTTGGCCTCCATGATGACTCCTTCCTGGGAACCAGAAACATTCTGGAATAAAAATCTGTTCCCTGTTGACATACTGGAACAGGTTGTGTGGTTCCCTATTCCAAATCCTGCAGGACCAGGACCAGAGGAACCTGATGAAGGCCAGAATACAGAGGAATGGACTTCCAAGTCATAAAATAACCTTGTTGGATGATGAACAGAACCCAGGTATTGCCAAACAAGGAAGGAAACTGCTAGCACAACCAGGAATATCTCCACATGACAAAATCAGATGCAGCTGCCCTGGAGGAGGTATCAGTTGCATCATGGCTGCATTTAATGGAGTGGCGAGCTACCTGAGAAGTAGAACTCGGATGAGAGAGAGAGAGAGAGAGAGCAGAAATCTTACTATCTTAATCAGGCATGTCAGTCAACCACACACACCACACAGAGATGAGAGTAGAGCCAGGGTATACCTAGTCATGAAGGTCTTATAATTAATGCCCCCAAATGCCAAAGCAGCAGAAGTATAAACTTTTCCCCACATACCTCTCCACAGCATGGCTGTCCTTGTCAGAAGACAGAAGCTTAGAAAAGGAAAGCAGTTTGGATTGGCTTATCTGTGAATACAGAAACAGCAGGAAAAGATGAAGGACTTTTATACAAGTATTTATGATCCTTGGGTCATTTATAACATCTGTCTGGCTTCTTAGGGGCTGAAGGTTAAAGAGTCATGAGCCTAGGAAGCTGCTGAAAATGTATCCACCAGGGCAGCTAAAACATGGACTGCAGAAGGACTGAATGAGCTCATTTGCAAAAGTTTAAAATACTGCTTTTGAACCTCAGAGACTTGGGAACAATCCCACTTAAATTCCTTCACCATACAGATCTTGGTATCCCCAAAGGATAAATCCTCAAAAGGAGATTCAGGGGACAAAATCTTTGTCAGACCCCAAAGCCAAAGGACAGTGTATTTGTGAGGAATATCCCAAGGATTCTTCACCAGAGTCCAACTCCTCATCAGAAGAATCAGAATCCCAAGTTCTCTTAGATAGTGTGGATAACTAGAGAGGAGGGGCAGGCAATCCCCATGCGTGTTTCAGAGCCATGAGGGCATTAAATCACCCCCTTGAGTAAAGTTCTGCCATTCTTTGTAAGGATCCTGAGCGACAAGTTTGGTTCTCTGTGTTTTAGACCCCCTGCCAGGATTCAATAGTACCAGGCTCAGTGAACGGCATTCAGACAGAATTCAGAAGTAGCATTCTAACCGGCAGCAAAGAAGTTCTGAGGATTAGGCGTCCATACCTCACACATGTACCTTATGTATTACTCGTAGGATATACATCTGACATACAATGCTGGGGAAGTTTAATGCTTTGGTATACTCCCTGGATGTTGGGATAGCCTGAAGAAGATAACCTAAGTATAAAGAATAACGCAATAGTGGTAAAGGAGGACATCTATGGAAACTAGCTTTAAGAATGAACATTAGTTTGATTAAAGGCCAAGGTATTATCCTAAATTCTGTTCCCAAGGCATTGTGGGAGCTGCGGGGCAAAAACAGTAATCTCAGAAGGATGGGAAGAGAGTAAAAGGACATAAGGAAATCAGTATCTTTCAAAACTGATTACATGGATTTTTGACAGATTTAAAAGACAGATGAGCACTTGCATATATACATTTATGTACAAGTGTAGAGTTGGTCAAAGAGACAGGCTGAAAATCCAGAGAACCAGCAGCTTCAGATACTGGCAAAGCCAAGGCAACTACAGTATACAGAAAGCTGCCCCAAAAAGAGCAATTAACTAAATCAGCTGCCTGGCATCACAGGAGGAAAAAAGATTGGAAAGTTAACTACTGGCACCTGAATAACCAAGATGCAAGAGATACACTAAGAGTTCTATTGTTAGTCCAATTTTCAGTACTCACTCGTCTTTGTATAATGTGATAAAGAGGATTCAAAAAGTGATAGCCACGTTTTGAGAAAAAGAAACACCCCAGGCTTTGCACTGTGATTATTTCTGCTTAAAATAATGCTTCAGTAGTATCATTTTGCAAGGGAAGGTGACTTTTTTTGTTTTACAACTTTTACAGTGCTTTTCCATTAAACTGTGTTCAGTGTGTTAC
>NC_056733.1:1745324333-1745421833 GCF_019279795.1 Protopterus annectens
TGTAAAACAATGTTGGGAATCAGTACTTAACCACAATCCCTCACAAGCCAGTAACATTATGTACTCAGTTGAGCAGCTTTTAATGTGAAGACATTTTTTGTACTGTTACAGTTTACATGTGAACCATACAAGCCTGCTAACCAAACAACCTTATCTCCTTCCTGTTACTCTATGTATAGCGTAATATGAGATTAACATCTTGCAAATTAATGCACTGCTTTATGAGAAACAAATATTTTCAAAATTATATAATGAACAGGTGCATATATAAATAAAATGTATGCAAAATTACACATACACATCTATACAAATATTTACATATGCTCCATATGTATACACATATATACATTATATATGCATGCGTGCGCATTTTGCATGTGTGAACATTACATATGAAACACACACACAATGTGCATTATAAGTGCAGTTTGCAGTTTACCCTGTCACTTTTTCAGCATTTACAGCGATATGAATTCATCAAAATGCTAAAGTTTTGGAGTTAGTGAGAGGAGGAATATTGAGTGTTATACTTTTTTTGTTTTTTGGGATGTGTTTGTGGTTGTAAGTGGGAAAGTATTAATGACAATGTTTGGTATAACAAAAGTTTTGACACAGTGATGTAAGTGCAGATTATGGTTCGAGTAAGGGTTAAGGAAGGATTTAGTGTGTGTTGAGTGGTACATTATAGAAACAGTTTTTCTATAATTAATACAGCAGTTTGGGTTCAGGCAGGTGTAGTGTTAAGGTTGGAGTCTGCATAAATTCAAACTGCTCCTCTTTAATGGCATCAAATTAGACTCACAAGGTTGATGCACAAAGAAAATCTTCAAAGATGCACATTTTTCACTTCAAATGATAAAACATTTCCCTGTGTATTCACAAATGTACATCAAGCAGAAGTACACCTGGACATTAAAGGATTTCACCCAAAAAGTTGAGCCAGAGGCAAACGTACAAGCACCAACATGTCTATTCAAACAATTCTCAACAATAACCTGATTTCCATGTGAGCGTTCATAACAGCTTGTGGCATGCATTACATACACCAGGCAGTGTCATTATAGGGAGGTCTGGATGGTCTAGACCTGTAGTATGTGATAGAAAATGTGGGATACAGCAAATAACTGGTTTGACAATCCATAATAAACAGTCAGTTGTCACACAATGATGTGTCACTCCTTTCGGCTGTCAAAAACTCTATACCACAAGAGCCTGATTTTTACATGCTGCCCAATAATAAAGCAATACATTTATAATTTACTATACTCTGCCATCTGTGAGACTGGCATTTGAATCTACTCAGCATTACATTTCCAGTCTCAAGTCTGACATGTCACACATTCTAACCCACCGTGATGTGCCATTTACTCTGGAAAAGTGACTGGTATGCATCCAGCGCAAATATACTTTGAGACTTTTATGGTCACCAACAGCAAAAAGATGGTACTTCAGTTAAGATGAAAGCCATGAGAAAAGGAGGTTCCTTTGAGGTCACAGGCCTACATTACCTCCATGGAACAGACTTTTTTCCATTACATAATCAGCAAGCAGCACTGTACCCTCAAGTACAACAACACAATCTTCAGGAAACAGACTGTGCTCTTTCAGTATCTAATCACAGCAGATGTAGATTCACTTAAACGTATCCTGTTAAGAAAGGAAACCCCGCGGTGAGGTACACATGGCAAAATTCCATTTTTTTAATGGCAAGATGGCCTGCCAGTGATTATTTAGGACAGTCACTGGACATCAAGCTTAACCCTGAGCAGACTAATCACTTTCTCACTGACGTGTAAATGTCTGAAATAGTTCGAACAGATACTAGTTTGGTGATGTAAAATGTTAAGTGCTACTTCTTAAGATTTTGCTACAGTCTTAAATAGGAAAGCTCATGGCATTTCTGCTCTATTAGGAGTACAACCAGAAATTTCAAATGTATAGACCATGTCTTACACTGCTACTGCCTCCTTATATAACCTTCTCTGGTTTTAGGACATTAATATGTAATTCAAGATGCAGCAAATTTTCAGACATTTTCTTAACAGAACACATCCATTAAGTTAGCTTATATAAATGAAAGATAACGTTAGCATGACTTTGTTGCTGGACACTTAGCATTTCGTCTCTTGGAGTGATATAAATGGTTCCCCTGAAAATTAGAATTAGCCTACAGGCATACTGATATAGCTTACATGGTATATGCCTGGAAACACTTCTGCCAGAAACATCCTCAGAGCATCTAGCCATCTCAGGTTGGACAGTGTGATGCATGTAGCAAATGGCAACCCCATGTTCCTGTATGACAGCTCCTTGTGGGTGGGATGGTATAGTGCCTTCATTTGAAAACTGAAAATCCCACAAATGTAAAAGCTTTGGAAAAGGTACTTCCTTTGTCTTTGGCACAGTCTAAAACTAAAAAGCTTAACTTTAAACATTTTATGACCAATACAATTTCAAAACGTACTCCACAGCATTCCATTTTCTTTCAGTTGTTGGTCTTTCAAAGCACTGTTTATAACAAGTGAAATGCAGGGGAGATTAATTGCTTTATTTAAAAAAAAGTATGGTGGCTATTTTTAACAGTTCTCAATGCTGGAAAGTCAAAAATGTAACTGTGGCTCCCACTGTATTTCTTGTAGAAGTAATAGACTGTAGTTTTCCATTACACCACAAGGTAGAGCTCCTTTTCAGGAATATAAAAGACAATTTTGAAAGTGAAAGACGTGTCTGGAACACTAGCTAAAGGAGGGAAGACTGAAACATGTAGCTGAAGGGAAGAAGGGCCTTGCAGCATGACTGGATTTTCTTTTCTAGTGTTTGGGGACAGGGAAGTGAAGTAGCAAATTGTGTCCGTCTCTTGCTGAAATCCTGGATATGGTATTTTGTGGAATCAGGAGAAAGTTGGAAACCAGTAGTTCCACACCTGCTATGATTCAGCAAGAAAAGGAGTTCCCTTGGGCCTAGTACTGAGAAGCCATAGATGATTACCAGAGTTCTGGTAGGTGATTTCCTACTTTTCTCAGAGGATCCACGGTGCCTGGTCACTAGGATATTCTTGACAGAGTGGTGAGAGGCTCTGGCCGTCATTTTATATTTTTATAAGATTGTCATTTTATATTTTTATAAGAGTGTGGTTCCCCCTTTAATGCTTTGTGGATTACAAATAACAGGGATCCATATGAGCTTGGGCCCCATCATGCCGGCAGCAAGACTGTAAGTAGTCATTGGCCAGTGAACAAGGTATAATAGAGTATTTCATAGTTGGTCTGTTTAGAATTGATCAAGGGGGGTAGACGCTGTTAGTACTGCTGAATGACATTGCATTCTCTCAAATTTGTATTGTGACATTATAAATCTTTATTTTTCAATGATAATGCATTTTGCCATGTTAGTACTGCTGCCTTAAAGAATCTTTACTGCTCAATGACATTGCATTTTCTCATATTTGTATTGTTGCATTATAAATCCTCATTGTTCAATGACATTGCATTTTGCTCGTGTTAGTACTGCTGTCTTCAAGAATTTTGCTGCTCAATGACATTGCATTTTCTCATATCTGTATTTTTGTATTATGACTCTTATTGCTTAATGACATCGCATTTTTTCCCGTGATTGTATTGCTGCATTATAAAGCCTTATTGCTCATTGATATTGCCTTCTTTGTACATGTTTGAATGTCAAGACCTTCTTCTGCTGAATTCTGGGGAAGAGGGTGAATATATGTTTTCAGTGTATGCATATTCTCACCTTGCCTTAATGCTAACTGGTGCACTACTGAAATAATTGGTTTATGGTTGTGCTATTGCCTTTTAAACTAGATGTGTCACCTAGAATAAAATCTGTCCCTCTTGCCACCTTGGTGTGTTGGGCCTAATAGGGGTGTCACCAGAGTCGGGTAGGAAGGAACCCATATCTCTTCAGCTACACATGCGGGTAATTTGGTATCTTCTGGTTTTGTTGAATTTTACTATGTCCCTATGCTGTCCATTTCAATGACTGATTCTTTAATATATCATTAGCTGACTGACAAAAACAATGAAAATGGCAGTTCCATTTTCCCTGCAGTTATACAACTCTGGAGTTCGTATACTTAACTGGGAGAGAGGATATGGGAGGACAAAGCCCCCTTTGTCAATCATTTTAACTTCTTGTAGATTCACTGTTCAAAATCACAAGTTCATCTCTGATAATTAAAACATACTGTAGTATTTTTTGTACTTTCCGTGTGATTTATGTTTATTGTATGCAAGCATGTGTCAGAGAGCTTAGTTGCATTTGTTAGCATCAGTAATTGCTTTCTGCTGTGGATTAAAGAGCAAGTGAGATTGTATGACTGCTTTTGTGGTGATTAATGTGCAATGGTTTACTGTCCATGCTTTTTGCATGATAATGTACTTCTCTGGTTTGTTACACTGATAAAAAGCCATAGATCTGGCAGTTATTGTAGACAGAAAAATATACTTGTTATTGAAAGATTTGCAGTTTATTCAAATTACAAGTGAAACAGACAGACTTGTAAGAGAAACTGCATTATAAATAACAACCACAGAACTCGTTTTGAATAACCACACACAAAAAACATTTAGCAATTACCACATGTATAACAAGCTATAAAATATGCTATTTTCTTTACAGTCATTAGGATGTAGGTCAGAAGTAAACATATGGCTCAGATTATGCTTTAAAAAGTACAGTTGTGCAAGAACTTACCATAACAGTAGATGCTCTACTGATCACTGTTACAGTACTGCTAACACATGGGTTATCACTGCGGTCTTCCAACTGGGGTACTAAAGCTTTACATACTCAGTATCATATGTCCATGTGACTTCGGTTTATAAGTATATGGACATATAGGTGGACAACTATCTCCAGCCTGAAGACACCAGAGACAGAAAAACTGGTCAACAAGGAGGAGCACCGTATTAAGTGGTAAAAAGCCCCCTCAGTTTTAGGGCGTTTCCCAAGAAATACAAACTGAGGGCAAAAGACTAAGGAGAAAATAAAAATATTGAGGGGAAGGAAAGTGGCAGGAATACTGCAACAGTGATCAGGAGGACATTTACTGTAATGGTAAGCTTTTACACAACTGTACTATGTCCTGACTGAAATCACTGTTGCTGAATTCCTAACACATGGGTAATTCTGAAGGTAGCTCTGGACCTTGAAAAGACACCTATCCTGTAGTGCACAGTGAATGAGTACAGATGGCCAGGTGATCGCCTCCAGTATAGACCTGGAATCATCTCCCTTGTAGAAATCTCCCAAAGCAGCTACTGCTCTGACAGTGTGTGCTTGAGGGCATGAGTGCATGGATTTGCCATGCAGACAGTAACAAAAAGAGATGGCCTTAGAAATGCAACTTGCAATGGTTTGCTTAGCTACCAGTTGATCCAGTTTAGAGTTTGTGAAATAAATAGTTGATCAGATTTTCAAATGGATTTTGTCTTGTCCAAAAAGAATCTCAGCTGTCTGTGAATTTCCAGTGAATGCAGTATCCACCCTCCTCCCACCCCCAATTCTTCATTAGGTTTGTGGCCTGTAACAGGCAGCTCATTCACTACTTACATGAATGAATGATTAGCCTTAGAGGGTTATCTTCTCTGTGAAAAACAAGAAAAGGAGAAATGCTCATGAGTGACTGAAGCTCTGAAACTTAGCTGAAGTGAGGACAGAGGTAGGACATTTTTCCAGGTGCAGAATTTGAAGTTTGCTGATGTTGCCAGTTCAAATGTAGGCAAGGTAAGTTTCTCCAGCACAAACTTGAGGTCCCAAGTAGGGGTAATGGACTTTCTAGATGGTCCAAGATGCAGGACCCCTTTAAGGAATAACCTGACCTCATATCTGTATAGAAGTGGGGGAGTGAGACGTAAGCAAGAAGAGATGGCTGACAGGTAAACTTTGATAGAAAAATAAGCCAGACCTGTAATAGTTCACACAGATATTTCAGAATGGAAGGTACCTCTTTGTGGTCCTGTCCATTTCTTTGGCATCAACAGGACAGTCTCTTCCATTGGGTTATGTAAGATTTTTGAGTGATGGGTCTCCTGGCTTCTTGAAGAACCTAAACATCCTCAGAAAAATGGTGCCTGTAAAGAATTATAATCCCATCATCCACAGAGTTAGGTTTAGGGATGATATATTGAGGTGAAACAGTAATCCTTTCTGTTGTGCGACGAGATCACCTTGGTGTGGCTGTTTGCAGTACCTGCCCCTGGCTAGAAAAAGAGGGAACTAATGATTCCTTAGCCAAAAAAGAAAATCACTAACAAGAGTTCTGTTTTTTTTTATTTTTGGGTCTTTAAAAGAACTCTTGGAATGAGAGGTAGCAGAGAAACTTCCCTGTCTACTGAAAAATGAAAGTATCTGTCCTCCGAGCCAAGGGTCAAGGGTCCATGGTTCAATAGTGGAAGTTGTCTGCTGGTCTTGGAAGAGAACAGATATCTGAACAAGTCTCCCCAAAGGTAAGGATGCCATGGAAAACCTGTCTATTTGTGAGTGCCCTCCAAGAACCTGGATAGAGAGTCTGTCAACACACTGTCCTGTCCTGTGATGGGATGTATGTGGCTGAGAGTGACATGTTTTTCTGGATGGCAAGGTCCCAGGCTCTGTGCCAATCAGCACAGCTAGTAAGATCTGGTCCCTCCTTGCTGATGTACCATGTTACTTGTTGTGTTGTCTGTGAGCATTTGTGGGGTACCTGGTTTCCAGAGATATGAAAAATCCTGAAGATCCTGGATGAGAACCCTCATTTCCTTCATGTTGATGTGTTCCTTTAGTAGCATTGGCTGCCATCTGCCCTGTACTCATTGGGTGCCTGTCCAGGCTCCCCATACCTTTTCCAAGGCATTTGTTTGCATTTCTTGAAATAGGGCTGAAGGAGTGAAGGGAAGCCCTGGGGTGACTTAATCTGACCCTTCCATCATAAGGATTCCCATTTGAGACAAGGTAAAAAGGGAAATCACTTTGTCCAGAAGGTAAGTGTGCAGAGACCAAACCATTTTTGGATACCATCAAATTTTCCTCATACTCAAGAGGAAAACAAGGTTGTGGAAGTAGTGTGTAAGGCTCTGTACATTTTCTTCAGGAAAGTAGGCCTGCATTCTTTGTGTCCAGTCTGCAGCCCAGAGAAAATAAGTCCTCAGATGGCTGCAAAGAGTTTTTTTTGTAGTTGATTGTTCGCCCCAACTGAGATAGGAGGAAAAGGGTAAACTGGAGATGCTGTTGAAGAATTTGTGGTGAAATAGACTGGATTAATAGGTCAGCTAAGTAGATTCAAATCTCAGAAGGCAATCACTGGAGTCAAGACACTTTGTGAAACCTCTTGGGGCTGTGGAAAGCTTAAAAGGCAAATCAATACACTGATAGTGAGATGAGCCTGTACAAAACCTGAGGAACCTCTAGCAAGGATTCCAGACTGGTATAGGGAGGGAAGCTTCCTTTAGATTTAGGGATAATGAAAAAGCCTGGGGCAGAATGAAAGGTAGCAAAATGTATAGTGGGAAAGCTGGCACTTTTAAGGCCAAGGAAAGGTCTGGAGTAAAAACCTTCTCCCACAAATTCTTCTGGTACTGGCTCTAGCATGCCTTGTGCTCATAGTTCCTGTAAAATGGGTGAAAGTAGATTAATCTGATTGTGTGGAAGTGGGGGTATGCCATTTAAAGTGGAAATCTGTATCCAAGGCTTGGCATAACAGTGTTAAAACTTCTCCCAGGTGGAGAAAGATTTGGTTAGCCTTTACGAGTGAGACATGGTAAGGATGAGGGGGAAAGCAGATTGTAGATAGAGATTTGCCCCCAAAAGAAGGCCTCCCAGATGAGGCATCCCTCTGTGGTTTATCTGGAAATTTTTTTCTGGAAGCCTTCTTGTGTTGCGGGCTAGGCCAAGGGTCCCTTTCGGCAAAAGGGGTAGAGTTGTTTGGTCAATTCTTCTGCTACCTGGCTAAAGAGATTAACAGAAGCGGTCTGTAATCCTTCATGGTTTTGCCCTGCTCTTGAAGGGTTTTGAAAAAGTTGGCAGCCAGGGGGCCAAACAAGAAACCCTCGTCTAAAGAGAAATCCATCATATTTTTGCTTTCAAGTACTCCGGAACAAGCTGGTTATAAAACCATGCTTAGTTGCATATTACAGAACCTGTAGCAGTTGCTCTAAATGAGGCAGCTACAGCATCACAACTACATTTTATGCTGTTTCTGGCCATCTGTGTAGCCTAATTAAGGAAGGATAAAATCTGCTGTTTAGAATCAGTTTCCTGAAAATCTAAGACTACCTTATTTAAAGAAATGAGGACGAATATCAAGTATTTGGTCATCTCTGTTTGGAAATTAGTAGCCTTGAATGCCAAAGTAGAGGAGGTATAAACCTTTTTATCCCACCTATCCATAGCCCTGCTATCCTTGTCTGAAGGGAGGGCCTCGGCAAGGAGTTTAGAAGGCTTACCAGTTGAGAAAGAAAACTGCATAAGGATCCACCACAGGATTTTTAAACAAAAACTTAGGATCTTCAGGGACTTTACAAAAACAGTCTAGTCTTTTTTGCAGTCAGTGGCTGGGAGTCAGGGACAAAAAAAAAAAAAAAAGAAATGGACTGAAATACATCCAAAGATGCCTCAAAAACAGGAGGTACAGGGGAAGTGGCTGGGTCCCCATTTCCAAAATGTTATAGCATATTTTCTGCACCTCTGAGACCTATCTAAACTCCCACACAAAATGCTTCATAATATTAAAGATAGTCTTACCAAAAAAAGCTTCTACTGGTGATATGGAGTCCCCATCCAAAATGACTTGGTGAAAAGCACATTTGAGAGGAGTAGGCCAGAGAAAGGTCAGAATCGGAGGCCTTTTCATCTTCAGAGGAAGATGAATACACAGCAATCTTTTGAGGGGTGGAGGCAGAGGGTCGAGAGGAAAAAAAAGGCTTCAGAACCAAAATGGCTACTAAAAAACCTTGAGAGAAATCCAGTCATTCCTTCTCCCTAAAAGAGGGAAGAGGTAGTTGAGGGAAAGCAACATGTATAAGTTTTCTGACACTTCCTTTTTTGGTGTATCATCTGCCTGTACTAAATATGGTGGCTCATTTCCTTGGCATACCTCAATTAGTTTACCTGGAATTTCGTCCCTAACTAGGATCTGCGAGATGCCCTCTGGGCCCTCCAATATGACTCACGGTTCATCTCTGCCTGCAGAATCCTCATCAAGGCCTCTGATGCCATATTGGCCTCTAGCGGCTCTTGGTTGAGAGGATCTGAGGAGGAATTGGATGTATTGTGGGTTATGACACCTCAGGGGGTACATCAGAGTCAGAAAGGGCCGACAATCTCAGCAATAAGGTTATTTGAAAAAGCTACTAATACTTAAAACACCATATTCAGCAGAGCTGAAAAACAAATCTGTACAAGCTGCCAATGTACTGAGGCTGCTGTACAGTTTAAAATGCATTCAAAAATCAAAAGCCTCTCCCACAGTCTGGCTACATATCCCTTTATTTCAAACGGAGACCATCAGTGATATTAAATTACAATCAGGTGTACAAGACTCAGCAACAAAAACTTCATAATCGAAAACACATTTTTCACAAACAGAAATTAAGGGACTGTTAAAACAATGAAAAAGGGCAACTGCATGTGTTAAGAGTAATTAAACAAATTCACATACAGTTTCATCCATTTTCATCCAAATTAAAACAGGAATGGACCAAATATAATAGGTTTTCAAAAACAAACAAAAAAGCTACAGAAAAGCTGGGCATGCACTTGTTCTAAGATTTGAACCTCAACAGAGGACTCCTATAATTAATTTTACACGGGCACCACTTAAAACACTGCAAAATATTCCAGTATAATACAAATACTCCTACATTCTTCAGTTTCTACTACTCAGTTCTGCCATATGTACTTTACCATTTTTTCTATGCAATTCATCTGTACTATTTAGTTACTGCTTACACTTCTGACTGAGAAATAGTGTTTAGTCAGGGCTCAGTTTGAAATTGAGCACTACCCAGGTACACAAATATAAATATACTACCCGTTTGTTTTCGGTGTCTACATTCTATTATGTCTTTCCTCTTCTAGGAATACTCTTATACTTTACCTTGCTTTTATTTAAAAAGTGTATACTGTAGAATAAAGGTGTGTTGTACCTTTAAGTAGTATTTCCAAGATCTCTGTGTGCATATAAATACCAAGCACGTGTTAGCTTCAAAGCCATTTTGAAGGTGCAGCCAGAATGTTAACATCCATGTGTGTGATCGCTAATCTGTTTGTAACTTAAAGTTACTTAATCTCATTTATGATGTGTTTGCATACAAAAAAGCCATTTGAACAAGAACCCACAATGCTCGCTTGTTTTAACCTAACCTGGCGAGAGACATATACCCTTACTGTTACCTAGGTATACATATAGTTTTATGTAAGCTTACTTTCCAAATGTGTGACTGGTTAGGCTGTTATTACACATCAGTATTACTTATTATACAACTTATAATCAAGTAATTATCTAGGACTGAGAGGGTATACAAGGATTTACCCACGGTTAGTGTGGTTTGATCATGAAGGCAAAGCCAGAGTGATTTAATAAATCCAACCATGGGAAAATTCTGACCTACCCACCAACAGGAATATTTTTAACTATTACAAAAATTTGTCCTCTTCAGTTAACCAGCAACTCATCCGACTGACAATTCATAGGCTAGTATAATCCAAACATTGCCTGTCATTAATTGACATACTGACTTCTGTATGTTCTCAGAACCACTTCCCCTCTCTGGCACCTACACATACCTTTAGAAAAACACCAAACACAGATTCCAGTAGGAAGGAAATCAAACAATAGGATGACTTTGAATTTTCATTTAATAGCACATTCTGGTACCTCGGCAGTTCGCCTTCAGTGGAACAATTAATCAAGCATAAACATGCTATTTATATATACGCATTAATTAAATCATTAGCCATAAATTGGCTATTTCAAACTATTAAAGTAAAGTACTCATTCTCTTGAACAGTACAAATGTACCCAAATTTCTTTTAAATAAATACAAATAAACTTATACTGCTATATTGAACAAGTTTGCTAAGCTTGGATCCTGTGCGTTTATTATTACCTACACATACCCCTCAACCTCTTAGAGCAAGAAATTTGGACAAAGCCATAAATAAAAGTGGGACAAAGGCCAAAAAAATGGGGATTTTTTTTTTAATATTTTTCTTACAAACTTAGAAAGTTGATAGAGTAACAGGTTTTGCATTATATGAATTTTCTGAAGGATAAGAAGTCTGAAACTCAAATGCCAGTCATTATTTTCTAACTTCAATCTGTAATATTTTACCACTGATTTGGCAGAAAACCAGAAGTATATTAAAAATGGAACAAAAATAGGATGCCAAAATCTGGACATTCTGCGAAAATCTATACAGTTGAGAGGTATGCACCTACATCACCAACTCTTCCTACAGGCAAGCTCAAACTTGCATATAGTGGTTGTAAAGTTAGAAAGATGGAAAGCAGCAGGAAATAACTTACTACAGCTACTCGGGTACAGTTTTGTCACAGACTCTGTTAAGTCACTGAATGTGTAGCTATTCATTTTTGTTGAGCAGGTTATACCCACCCATCTTCAGGACAGATTGGAAGTTGTGCTCATCCTAACAAGAGTTAATTTGACCAGGAAACCAGAGAAAGTTTTCAGACTAACTATCAAAGGGTTGGAAATGCTTCATGTGAAGATGGATGATTAGGTAAAGTGGGCTTCAACTGCACTTGAAAAGGTCACCGTGGGTATGTCCTTTATAAACAACAATTGATACGTTAACTAAAACTCATATTTGACTATGGCAGAAAGGTTGGCATGGGTAAAATGACAGATGCATTTTTCAGTTCTATATATTGTTGTACTTAATGTATTTTTGACCATGCTTAATAGATCACACAAATTTTTACAATAACCTATATATTATGGTTTAATAAATTTTCTCTGTTGAATCTACTTACAAATAAATGCATATACACAAAATAGCAATAACATTTTATTTATCTGAAGTACTGAAAACCATGATGCATAGTTGTCTTCTGCAGTCTGCCCTTACATACTCCATTTGTTGAACTGTTTGCTTATCTGAGCCCAGTAATGGCTGAAAAAAGGACTTAGACCAAATTTTTTTCCTTTGGCTGCTCCTATTAGGGGTCACCACAGTGGATCATCTGTTTCCATTTCTTCCTGTCCTCTGCATCTTGCTCTGTCACACCAACCACCTGCATGTCCTCTCTCACCACATCCATAAAACTTATAAACCTAATCTTAGGCCTTCCTCTTTTCCTCTTACCTGGCAGCTCCATCCTTAGCATCCTTTTCCCAATATACCCAGCACCCCTCCTCAGCACATGTCCAAACCAATGCAATCTCGCTTCTCTGGCTTTGTCTCCAAACTGTCTGACCTGAGCTGATCCTCTAATATACTCATTTCTAATCCTGTCCATCTGTCACACCCAATGCAAATCTTAACATCTTTAACTCTGACACCTCCAGCTCTGACTCCAGTCTTATCAGTGCCATCGTCTTCAACCCCATAGAACATAGCTGGTCTCATTACCATCTTGTAGACATTCCCTTTCACTCTTAATGAGTACCGGTTTGTCTCACATCACTCCTGACACTTCTCCACCCTGCCTACACTCTTTCACCTCTCTTCCATGCTCACTTTCACCTCTCTTCCATGCTCACCATTACTCTGAAAGTACTCTGAAAGTAGAGTTGTGTACACTTACAAATGTAGATGTTAGAGTGTATTCACTGTTGCAATCACACTTGGTTTATCTGCCTTGCAGGTAACCCTCAGTTGGCCTGAATACCAGACACTTAGTATTTCTGCATCGGATGCTGTCACTCTTGGACCGACGTCAGGTTGCCAGGGTTATAAAAACAGGCAGCCAACACCATTACATCAGTTTTTCTTGCACCAAATGTCAGGAGCCCCCAAATAGGGAGCTGTGTTATGGTGGGGAAAAAACACCAGTAAAAAGTAAATACCAATACCAGTAGGAATAGCCATAGAGAGGAGAGAGAGAGATGGAGAAAACCAGGGGGGTACTGGGAGGGAAACCAGGACTGCAACAGGGCATACATTTGAACATCTACATTTATGGTAAGTGTACACAACTGTACTATGTTCTTCATATTTCACTGTTGCAGTCATCACACTTGGGTGGATACCCACAGCTGAGGAAGAGTGGAGGCAGTCAAGAAGAGTTTGGGCTGGCTAGTAGAACTTGCAAGACTGCTGTAGCAAAACCTGCCCTGGATTTGGAAAAGATAGGCAAGTGGCAATGCTTGGTGAAGGTGTGTGTACAACTCCAGGTAGCAGCTTCCAGGATGACCCTGGTAGGGACTCCCCTGAGATACGATGTAGAGGTAGATGTTGCCCTAGTGGAATGTGTTCCAACCCCCTGAGGGGTTGGTTTTCCATGGTGCTTATAGGAGAAATGGATGCAGTGTGCTATCCATTTCGAAATGGTTTTGAAATGGCCTTGCCCCTGCCCCTGTTGCAAAGCTGACTAGTAACTGATAACTGATCAGATTTAGGGCTTAGTCCTAGCAAGGTAGAATCTGAGCTGTCTGTGCACATCCAAAGAGTGCAAGATCATTTCCCCTTTATTTTGGGGATTAGGAAAGAAGGTTGGCAAATGGATAGATTGGTTGAGAACCACACTGGACACCACTTTAGGCATAAATGAAATATTTCTCTGCCTGCAGTATGCAATGGCTGGAACCAGGCATTTTGTGAATACCCTGGGTACAGTAGATAAGCCAAAGGGAAGTGCAGAGAACTGATAATGCATAGATCCTGCCCTGAAATGTAGATACTTCCTGTATGACTCCTTTACAGGGATGTGCAGGTAGACTTCCTTTAAGTCTAGGGTGACAAACCAGGCATCCTTGGCTAACATAGGAAGAAGCTGTTGCAGGGTAAGCATTTTGAACGTTGGTACCATGAGGAAGGTGCTTAGAAATGAAAGATCAAGGATTGGGCGCCAGGAGCCCTCTTTCCTGGGTACTAGGAAGAGTCTGGAGTAGAATCCTTCGCCCCTCCGTTATACAGGAAAAGGCTGAATAGCTCTGATATTGAGCAGGGAAACTACTTGGGTGTGAGCCTCTGCCCACAGGTTTGGAGGAAGGTATGGAAACCTGCTTGGGGTTGGCAGAGAATGGAAATAAAATTTGTAACCCTGGGAAACAATGTTGAGGACCCATCGATCCTGGGTGATGGACATCCAGTTTTTTGCATGAAGATCAAGTTTTACTCCAAGGGACACAAGCAGTTGGACAGGGCTGGGAAGTGGATTGAAGAAGTCACTGCAAGCATTTTCCGTAAGGAGGTGGTTTACCCCTCCCTGATTTAGGGGTGGGGGCAGAGCATTGTTTAGATGTCTGCACTCACGCACACATATATATATATATATATATATATATATATATATATATATATATATATATATATATATATACACACACATTAAATACATACACATATAGATACACACACATTATATATATATATATATATATAAACACACACACACACACACACATATATACATATATATATATATATACACACATATATATATATATATATATATATATATATATATATATATATATATATATACACACACACACACACACACATATATGGGTATGTGTATTCACAATTAATTCCCATGGACATTTGTCCTGTTGGTTCATACATATCTGCATGTACGTTGATGCATGTGCCCTGTTCACATATTCAAACCTGATGGCCTGTTGTCATCAATCAACCCTACATGCTGTGTGATTGTGTACTGTTGTTCTAAATATGCACGTGTTATGCTTGCTGTTCAATGTTTGGAATTCATGGGTGTTTGGTTAATGGGAATACTGATGCATACTGTTACAACTAATTTTGAATGGTGTTGTTTGTTACTAGCCCAAAATGTCAAACTAGTGCTAAACATAGGACAAGAGGGAAGGCGGGTTCCAGCGGACCCACCTCTCCCACCTCAGCTGGCGAGTGCACCTGGCACTAGTGCCCAGGCCGGAACCTCCTCCGGTGGCCCTGTGCCACCTTCGGGTGGAAGCGCTTCAGGGGATGGGGCTCGTCGCCCCTCTGCAAGTATGGCCAGAGGAGAACGTCCACTCACCTTCCAAAGTGTCCGGTCTGTGGTGCGTAGCGAGATCAGGCATTCTGTGCTTGAACCCCTACATCAGCTTGAGGCACTGGTGGTGCAACTCACGGGTGTGCTTGCCCGTCCTATACAGCCCCCAACACAGCCCCGTCCTGGGCAGTGAAGGTGCAGTGGTAACTGCCCATGGGTGGGGATCTCAGTTCCACTGTTGCCATCTGTGGGCTCATGGGCTCGTGGTATCCAAACATCAATCCCCTTCAATTGTGTCCCCCCCCACGTGTCATACTCCGCCCCTGTATGCATCTTGTTTGTCTTGTCTGTTAACCTCCCCAACCTACCTACTTCCTGTACCTCACATTCCACTCTCGCATGAAAAAAAAATAAAAAAAGGGCACTCTGTTCCCACAAAAAAATTACGCCCCATACATAGCTGCCCATTTTGCAGAGATGTCTGCTGGACATGTCAACTGATAATTAAAATTGGCTGTACAACATATTTTGCTGTCCTCACCCCTCTCTCAGGGGTTGAAGGTTTCAAATTTCACACCAAATTACACACATATGCACAGCTGCTGCTGATAAAGAAATGGGTAGCTATGGGCCTTCCCTCCGTCCTTCCTGCAAATCCAGAGCTTGTTTTCCTACTGTCCTGCCCTCTTTGTGCCCCCTTTTTCACCACTTTCCTATCTCCCCATTTTCTTTTCTTTAGAAGAAATTAGCACGGGTGTTAGCGAGAGTAAGCACTTTTAAGCAGTAGTCAGCGGGTGTGCGCTTAGCTAAGTGTGTGTGCGCGAAGCTAAGCAGCACTGCTTTTTTTTTTCAAAAAACTTTTTATTGAATTTTTAAAATACTGAAATAAAAATACAACAACAACAAAATTAAAATACATATTAAAAAGATGAAAAGTTAGGAGATATTTATAATAACACAATTTTGTATGATGAATGTTTTATCTCAATGCTGTCTGAGAACATACAATAACTATCTACATCATATACAAATGTTAACCAAAGAATATATCAAAGTAGGTATAGATCTAAAATAAAACAAGTATGAGGATATAAAGGAGACTGAGGTCTATGAATCCCAAAAGGAGAGTAGCCAACTATACACTATTAATAATATGCAACACCTTTTCTATAGCTTTGTTGATATGTGCCGACTTCTTGGGACTTTTTCTGCGCACTAATATATGTATAGGCTAGAATTTTAAAATTATTCCAATTCAGTTTAGTACGATCTAGCCAATTTTGGGTGATATATAATTTTATAAGTGAACATATGTATATTAGCGCTTCTAAGCAGCACTGCTCATGTGTGAGCTCCGCGCAAACCAGCACAAACCTGCTTACAACTGCTTAAATGTGCCTTAGTCACTCTGAATGACAAGGCCTGTGGTCTGCTCAACAGAAAAATAAAATTCCCCTGTCAGTCTCGAACCCAGGACCTTGGAAACATTAGTCCGCATGACTTACCCCTAAGCCATGACTGATTTACTAGAACTTTGTGCTGAAAGCAATATATCATGAAATAGGACTGAATGTAAAGGGAATATAGGAAGGCTATTACACAAAGCTTGTTTCTTGCATCTTTACTGGCAGTACTCCATGTACATGTTTGAAAGCAGGTTGTGTCAACTTAGGCATCTCTTTTACTATATGTGTGAGTCAGAAAGAGGTATTTCCAGGGTTCCTACTGAGCCAGTGTACGTGCTATGCGTTGCCTCTTTGACAAGGCCAAGGCATACTGGGCATGCCTCCTTCTGCCTACTGGGGCAGGCTCAGGCTGTTCCTCCTCCGAGTCACGCTCTGCCTGTGATGGCCTTGGCAATGGTGGGGGGGCTGTTTGGCCTGGGCCTATGCTGGTCCTGCTGCAGCTGTTTTCACAGAATCATATTATGTAGCATAGCACATACCATGACAATTTTGGGTACATGTAGTTGGTGTGTACTGCAAGGCTCCACCAGATGTGTCCAGGCACTGGAAGCATAACTTGAGCAGCCCAAACACACGCTCTATTACATTACATGTTTGTGCATGTGCCTCATTATGGCGTTCCTGTTCAGGTGTGTGTGCATTTCTGATGGGTGTCATCAGCCACGGCTCCAGTGCATAGCCAGCATCCCCCAGTAGGTGACCATGCGGGATGTCCCCATTGGCAAATGTCTGGTACAGCTGCGTCAGATGCCAGATATGGGAATCATGGTAGCTTCCAGGGCAGCCAGCACACACATTCAGTATTATGCCCTGGGCATCACACACAACCTGGCAGTTGATGGAGTGGAAGTCCTTGTGGTTGAAGTACACCTTACCCAGCTCACTGGCTGGTGCTTTGATGCATATGTGCGTGCAGCCTATTCCACCCACTACCTCAGGGTATTCCGCTATTTGCTGGAAGAGACTCATATTGCTGACCAATACCTCACGGGAATTGGGGAAATATACATGATCACTGACATGTGCTGACATGGCATCCAGGAAATGGTGCAGTACCCTGGATGCCGATGCCTGTGATATCCCCATCATATCACCAGTTGGTCTCTGGAAGGTACCTGTTGCTACTATTCTTAGGCCAACACATACCTTGGTTTCCACTGGGACGGGTTCCCCTCTGTTGGTTGTGTGTGTGAGGCGTGGCCTGCACAGCTCAACAATTTGCTGTAGGAGGTCTCTGTCCACTCTATAGCACTCCACTATCTCCAGCTCATGTAAGCCCTGATAGGTGACCCTGGGCCTGTACAGTCTTCTCTGCTCCTCACTGTGGGTTATCTGGCAGCATTTGCATGGTCACCACCCTCAGCATGTTGCATATGTCGCCTTATAACAGCTATGGCAGCCCCTAGCATTTTTTGTCTGAGTGAGGCTTTTTCAGTTTTCACTTGTAATAGCTTACTCCACTATTGCAGTGTCTCTTGAGAGAAACACACTGCACTGTTGTTTTGCAGAGTTTGGCTGGGCTACTGTTCTGCCTGTGTAATTGCCTGCTTCTGATTGTTTTCACCTGTTACCTCTGCTAGTATTCCCTGGTAGCTTCCTACAATTTCTTCTGCTTCCTTTTTCTTTTCTGTTTCCTCGGGGGGGGGGGTGACACGCAAACACGCTCATAGCAGCTAACACGTGCACGCACATGCTTAGACGGACTAAAACCTGCTTATTTGGGTTTAAACGCGCGTACACCAGCGCAAATGAGCTAACAGGTCTGTAAACAAGCGTCTATATGCTTACTCCAGCTTAAACGCGCGCACTCGCACTTACACGCGTGCACCCTATCTTACTCAGGCCTCTGAGCGCGCACATGCGTGCATGCACAGCCAGTAAGAAACTTTGGTGTTATCCACAGTGTACACCTTCCATTTCTTGGTTTTCCCATGTCTACTTCTTGACACACCTCTTTCCATGATGTGCGACTGACAGCTTTCACATGCTACTCTGCTCCACTGAGCTGCATTTCTTTCATACATACCCCCCTGTAATGTCACCTATCTCTTACTCTGTTACTCCCCCTTATCCTACTCCTGCACTCCAGGGATTGTGCTCATTTGCTATGTAAAAGTGCGATTCACTATCCTAACACTCATTTACATAGGATTGCCTACTAATGCTTAGTTACATGTCTTACACTAAGCTTCCTCCCTTAGCAACCCGTAGTCAGTGGCTATGTTGTTTTCAGCCTGCTATTCCCTTACATTGTAAATTCATGGTTTGCATAAATTTTTATTTTTCTGTTTTTTTACAGCGCAGCCCGTTTGCGCGGCGCTGCGATACGTTTAAACATCGCCGGGAAAAAAAAAACATTTTTATTTTAATTTTCCATGGGGGCACGTTGCCAGTGGCCACATATTTGGCCATTGGCATGCTTCCTGGAACATATGCAACCTTTATTTGCAGCTGACAAGGCTCCATTGTGCTATTTGCAGAACGGTACTCAGTTGTCAACTGAGTACATTTCTGCAGATAACACGGCTCTTACATGGACAGGTTTGTGCTTCCTGGATCGCAAAATTACCTCATTTGCATGGCTTTCGGCTGCAAGTGAGGTAATTTGCATATCCAAGCCCTGTCCGTGTAAGAGACGTTTTAGGAGCTCTCTTACACGCCCCTACAGGCTGTTCATGGATCGCTCGTCGGACATGAAGGCTGCATGGAGTCTTACACTACTCAGACTCTGTGCAAGCCATCGTGAATCCTGCCCATATTCTTTCTCTTTTTTATATGGCATGTTTATTTTGATTGACAATCTTCTTATCACCAGTCGTCATCAAAAATCATGACAGTCTATTCCTTAAATCCATCATTTCTTGATTTTATAGCTCTGATTTTCACTTCCAATTCTTTCCTTAGGTATACATAAAACATTTCGTCGCTACTTCTTTTATACTACTTTTTCCTTCATCTTCTATTCTCATTTCCCACATTACAATTTTCTCTTATACGTTTTCATTTTTTTCATTCATATACTCTTTTTCCAAATTTTCATCACATGCCATTTTTCAATAATAGACTTATTAAATTACCATTTTTTTCCTTTGGCCAGTCAGTATTTTATATAGCTGTAGAAAACTTACAAATACCACTGGATTACAGGATTAAGACAAGATCTGCATATAAAGGCATAGATAGTATTAATATCTTTTTTTAATTGACAACAGCGTACTAAAGACACTAGCTACATATGAACTATTTCCCAATACAACAGAGTTAAGCAAATAAGCCAAGTTTAAAAGACCTCCAAAAAGAACATGTTTTTCGTAATATTTTCCCATTGTGGGAATACATCTGGCTTTACAAATGTAATATGCAACAAATATTTCTTGAGAAACAAATTCAATACCTTTAATCCTACCTTCGTGCCCTAAACCTTTACTTTTTTCTATGTTCAAAACACATACCAATTTTAACTAAACACAAATTCAACTTTTTTATTTCTTCCATGCAAATGCTTAGTAACTAGAATAATGTCATCTGCATATGATGACATTATAGGTATATTAATGCCTTCCTTTGTTCTACATCTAACATTACCATCTACTGAACAACTAGTGAAAATACGTTACTAAAAGGACACCCTTGCCTTAAACCTTATTTTAATCAAAACTTTAGTTTTGTTCAGTATGTATACTGTGATGCACACATTTCTTATTTTTGTGCTTAAATTATAAGCTTTGAATATATCCCATAGCATATTATGCTGATTAATGTTAAAAGCTCTCCTACAATAACCAAGTCTTTTGTCTATTTAGTATATCTACAATTTCTCTAAAAATCAGTTCTTGACATCCTTTTCCTTTAATTTTATGCACTGAATCTAATGGAATATTCTTAAGTTTTAATTCCATTCTATTATGTAGTATTTTCATAAAGATGTTATAATTAGTAATCAAAACACCAGGCCTCCAATTTCTTAGATCTTTTCTCTTACCCTTTTTTTTTTTTTTTTTTTTTTTTTAATATACATACAGATTTAAAATTTCCACTATATATTTAAATCCTTCATTAGACCTTTCCACTACATATTTAAATCCTTCATTATACCACCTGTTTAATAACTTTTATGAAATACATCTTTTGACTTACTGTTATATTCTTATACATTTTGATATTCTAAGGCATTTGGACCGCTGCTGTATATTTACTTCTCTTAATACTATATCCAGTTCTTCTAATCTTATTTTTTCCAAATCTAGATTTTCTCGATCAGAGAAATTTCTTACTTTCCATGATATCCTTTGTCCTTAAATAATATATTTAATAAATTCTACAATACACATTATCTCACTTTGGTCTTTCTATACTAACTCTTTTTTTGTCTATGAAATCTCTCATAATACTATCTCCCTTAACTATTTTATTTACACAAGGTCTTTCCTTCTTGTAGGAAATATGTTTCTATATACAACATATTTTTCTTGATTTACTGCATATAACTAGTTCTTTCTTAAAATATTAATTTTCATTCCTTTCTGAACTTAAGTTCTTCACTTAACTTACTATAACTATTTTTCACTCTCTTTCTCTAACTTGACATTTTTTATACTTTTTTTTTTTATACAAAGACATCCACCATTCAGACAATTTTTATAGAACTGTCACATACTTGTGCAATCTTCCTATAATTCTTCTTTCACCCTCACCTACCTACTTGACTTCATTACTTTCATACCTTTTCCTATCTTAACACTGCTATCTTTGTCTCTGAATTCTATCCAGATAGCTTTATGGTCCGAAAAATCTGTCTCTAATGTACCTTCATTTTGTTTTTTTGTTTCACATCCTTCTGAATGCAAAAAATAGTCTATCCTATATATTCTTCTACTAATGGCAAAAAATGTTACCTCCATATTCTTAACTTCCCATATCTCAATTGTCAATTTCTTAACTTTTTTACATTATTTAATTGTAACATGAGAAACAAAGGGAAGTCTTCAACTATAATAATTTGCATATTAATAGCAATGTAATTCAGTACTAAGCCAAACATATATTCTTTCTTTCCTAATTACATATACATACAATGCAATTATTCTATAGACTTTCTCTCAGTTTATCAATAACCATAATCCTAACCATTAAAATTATATTAATATCAAACACTGTTTTTTTCTTAAGTATTGCTATTCCTAAACCTAAATCTCATCCTAAATTCCAGTAACTCTCATTACCCCACAGACATTGATATCTTTCTTTTGTTAAAAATCTTATATCTTCTAGTATAATATCATCACTATCACATTTTTACATTGTCTATAAAAGCTAGTCTAACTATACTCTTAAAACTTAACATTCAGTGCTAATATCCTGTAATTGACGTTATTTCTATTTAGGAAAATATTCTAAGGTACAAGAATAAAACATTCACCCTTTTTCTCTCTTTTCCTTTGTGTCTACTCCAGTAATTTTTTCTGCCTTTTACCTATAGAATTGTTTAACTATATTCCAGTTAATATTTACATTGTCACTAACTTCAATACCTTTTTCTACATTTTAATCCTTGCTTTTGTGTTTCGACTTATTTTTGAGACTTTGTCCATATTTTTTCTACATGAGTTTGCCCCCGTTCATCACTTACTACTTCTATAACCCCTTGAATGTGCTCAGATACAGTAGATTAATGTATTTATTCTGTACCTTCTTTACAATCCACCCACATATGGGTTACCTTTCTGCACATTACTGTATTTATAACACCAACTCATTTTTTGCATCATGACCTATATATAGTACCAAATGCCGCGGTGGTGCAGCGGTTAGCAAGAGGTTCTCCCGTTCTATTATCGGCTACAGTGCCTTGTGTGGAGGCTGCATGTCCTCCCCGCAGTCGAGTGACGTTAAAGGACATGCAGGTAGATGCATGTATGAATGGGTGTGCCTTCTTCGAAGGTTGGAGGTCGGGCTGGCAACTTGGCACCGCAAAAACTCCACTGCCAATCATTAGCAGACCAGAATTCCCCTGTGGCGACCCCGAACCAGGAAAAGCTGAAAGACATTACTTTTACCTATATATATAGCACCACATATAAAACATGTCCTATTTGTACAAACAATCAAATGATTTGATTTTCCACAGTAGAAACAAGTTTTGGGTTGACGCCAATATTTACATTGACCAAGTATATTTATAATACTAGGGATACAAATAATAATCATTTTCCATTTTGAGTACAAAATTATAATCCCAACCTCCAGTCCATAATCCTCTATTGTTGAAAACTTTTAAATGTAAAGATTTATTGGACATCTCTAATGTCTTTTCAAAGTCTCTTAATTTCTGTTCTAAATTGAACATTAATTTTCTTCTTAGTTTCACTGAAAAAAAGCTTTAACTACATAAGCATTCCATGGAGTAAAGTCTCAATTTCATACTGACTCAAAAATTTTTCAATTGACAGTTTTCAAAAATTAATCACAAAAAAAAGTTTTGTTCCTTATATGAATAAAAGTTCTCATCTCTGCTGGAGAGGTTCCTAAAGGTGTGTGGAATAACATTGTCCCATACATCTTTCTCTTTCTTCCTTGGAGAAAATTCTAACAGTATAATTTCTTCTTTGTTTCAGAACATTTTCTTTTCCTTTTTTTACACTTTTTCCTTAACCATATCAGCATAAGTTTTTATCCTTCCATCTCTTGTTTTTTTTGTATCTAAAGTACCTCTTCATTTTGAATTTTGTCCATTATATCTCCTTGTGCTACATCCTTGCCACTCTCAGGATCAACTTCAATTTTTCAAATAAAACAACCTGCAACCCACTTGACTGGAGAATTGTAATAACACACCACTCATCACCCTAGTTCTCTTCCTGGAATAGCTGGAAAATCTCTTCTGAATCTGGATAAGGCTCGTCTGCCATTTCTCTGACTAAGCACTCTTCTGCAGTTTCAAAAACATCCATAGCAGACTTGACTGACTTCCTATCATCTCCAATCACTGGAAATCCACCAGAAGGCATACATGCCCGCTTTCTCAATTCTCCAACTTCAGACACAGAAAGCTCGACTACCATTTCTTCTCTATTCTTATCTCTCAACACATTTTAAGCTGAATGAAGGCTCCATCACCTTCTTCTCCAAATCACCAAACAACTTTCTGGACTCCATTGCTGTAACTCTCTGCTTCTCTGAGTGGCCTCCACACCAGAAACAGGAAGTTCAACCATAAAAGTGTTCCCCCTCACAATGAAAAGAGCAGGGGAAGTACCCAGAGGGGCCTGGACAATTTTCCACCAGTAGTATCAATACCACCTCTGGTCTACCCTGAAGAGGCCACTAGCCTAACAGGGCTAACCTGATCAAAGAATAAAAATAAAACTAATAGCAGTGTATTTTAGTAGAGGAGGGTTGACATCTACCCAGTTCACCACATTCAAACCAATAAGTACAAGACATTTGAACCATGTAATGTTCCAGGTGCAGGGGTACGGTCCTTTATTAAACATTTTCCAAATTATTTATGTGGGTGGTCCTTTATTAAACATTTTTCAAATTATCTATGTGGGTGGGTTATACAACTAAGTGTTGCTAAAATTTATAATCACTCCCTGGTCATTATGCAATGTGCCTGTATCATTCTGTCCTGTGATTAGAAAAAATGTACTCTGAAGTGAGCGACCTCCTAAAACAAAAGACAAAACAGTGATGAGGCAAAAAGAACGCTACCCATTTCCCACATACCTTCATCTTAACGTCTAGTAAAGTCATCCAAAGTATGCATCCCTGAAGGATAAAAAACTGTTAAGACATTGCCTGTTGAAAAAACTTCTGGGAAAAGTGCAAGAAGCCAAAAATAAGGCTAGAAGCCCATTTCATAAAATGTGTCATATTAAGGATGCACGTGTTTGTGTGGGACAGTGTGTCGTAATAATGTTACGGGGGGGTAATAAACACTTTTCCTCTCTCCATTTATACGCCTACAATTAGAACTATGCTGTAGGGTATGCACTCTAACATCACAAAGACAGTGCAAGCAGAATTTTTTCAAATAAATCTGCCATCTGTATTACAATAACCATTCGTTCTACTACTTGAGGGAGACCCAGGGAGAAAAGCTCCAGTCCAGAACAATTTAATGTACAAGTATTTAGCAGTAAATGTAACAAAATACATGTTCTGAGTTCACATAAACAATACAAGGTCATAGCAGAGTTTTACATAGTATACAAAATAAGTAAGGTAAAAAGATTAGTTAAACAATGAATACAATATTGACAATTCAGAATCTAAAATTTAGAAACTATACAGTAGTATATCCTGTCCCACAAGAAGAGTTGGAGAGATAGTATGCAAGTCATGCAAGATCTGGGAAGTAACTGGAAAGCTCATACCAGGGAGGAGCAAAAACAACAGGGAGAGAGACTAGCAGGGGAAATACAGGTCAGAAGTACATAAATCAGAAATATTGCTTAAACAAATATATTTTCTCCAGACTGAACATCCAAGCTCATTTTAAGACTCTGCAAAGAGAGTTTAGATTTCATTTGTATTCCAACTTAACATTCACGATACAGGTTGACAAAAAGAACGAATAAAAAAAAAAAGAAAGAAAAAGACAAAATTGGTCAGAGTAGATTTATAATGCAAGGCTTTTCAAATATTTTAACTATGTTGCATGCACATACATATGTTTATCACAGCAAGAAGCTTCTTAACTCTTGACTTTAAAACTGCATAGTTGCTGGACTGAATGCCCTCCTGTTATGTACATTTCTACCAAGGGGTAATACTTCAGTTACAAAATAAATCTGTTTTGTATTTTGTCCATGTCTTCCAACAGAAGCAGTACTTACAATAAACTGACAAATACTTTTCCACACATTACAAAATTTAGGCACATATATAACTCAAGCATTTCAGAATGTTTGATGTGAAAATGATTTTATCATGAAGAAAAGAAAACAGTATAAAGACCGAAGCAATGAGTCCTAAGCACAAGCACTCTACAGCCACAACTCAATTCACAGGAAACCATTGTTAAAGCAACTTGTGAGGGCTGAAATGTCAAGCTGCATTTTAAGGCTGGTTTACTGTCTATCAGTGCCAATGAATGTTTTACTTTAAGAGTCTAAGCTCCACCTGCTATGACTTGTAAAAGCACTTTGTGGTTATATTTAACAGCCTTTACTTTGCCATAATACTTCCTGCCCTCAGCTGTTGCAACATTAAACTGCAACTGATCTCATGAATGCTCTTCTAAGACAGGCATATTTACTTTGACAACTGCTACAAAGGCAACACCCCAATTTACATTACCAAGCATGTGCATTCATGTAGTTATTAAAATCACCACACCTTTTAAACAGCATAAAAACAGTACCTAGCTTTATATTGGTATATGTAGAACTTCTTGATAAACATGTCAGTTTTGTCTATTAGTTAGACACTACATAATATTCAGGCAAGATTAACACATGGCTTACTCATCAACCATATAATTTGATATCTTAACATGAAAAAAGAAACTGTTTTTTAAATAATGTAATTGGGTCTCAGAATATAGTTTCTGATCCATCTCCTACGTGATGTACTTTAACATTCCAGCTAGAGGTCGCTTAAAGTCGGGCATTTGCATAGGCTAGAGGACACATGCAGTCACATTTGCATAGGCATTTCCACAAGCCTACTGGACATAATGAAAGACCCAAGAGGTCATCCCTAAACTAGCTAACCCAGCCCAGAGGGAGTCTACTGCAGGTCACCATGCTGACAAAAAATTTATGAGGAGAGGAAAATCATAACTGAACTTGTCTAGACATAATCATTGTCAACAGAGGTACTGCAATCTACCCACACCCAATCATAGTAGAGCTAGTTGGATGCTGTTACTCCACCCCATATGATATACATCACCTGTATATTTGCCCACATGCAAGGTAATCATAGCCTTGGGAAGATAACTGCTATAAATCTGAGACCATTTGCATTGAAGTTGATGGTAAAGTACTGAGTGCTAAGTTTTGAAAAGATGCATCAGTTAAGATTTGTGCCACTGCTTTGCTGGATAAGACAGACTGACCCACTACCTGGATCATTTCATTTCAGAGTACAGACTTGTGATAGACACTAAAGATCCTGAAAACATTAGCACTAAATTTCTAGATTCGACTAAAATGAAGGGCACCGCATGGCTCCTTAATGGATTTATGTTGTTTTGTAAACATTCTGAAACAAACCATATATGGTTTAGACCATATGAGTGAGGTATCTGAACAAATTTTTCTGAGATTATGGAGCAGCGGGGGTGAGAGAATTTCATAGGCGCCGGAAGCTGTTAAAGACTGGGGGGGGGGGGTGACAGGGGCACTTGGTGAACTAAAAAGGGTAACTGTTTTATAACTATTTGCTACCACAACATAGGTTCACTTGGAGGACATTTTAAGCTTAGCCAATTCCCTTTTGGTGCTTGAATTAACATTTTCTGATTGGTCTTAGCTATCCCCATGGCTGATGATTATACATTAGCCCTAGTGAGAACAACTGTGATCATACCTTAGATAATTTGTTGGGGCATGTAAGGAATGCAGCATTTAGGAACTGCCTCTATCCATTAGTGGCATGAGGGGAAATCCTTGAGTACATTTTCTATTATCCGTCCTTAGATCCAAGTTGCATTTGAATATGGATGGATGAGCTTTGCTTTATTTTTATGGATAGTCTGTTCCAGAACAGTGGTAGCCTCTGTGATATATATCCATCTCTACACAACATTCAGTTTAGATACCTGGACTGAGTATTTCTGATGCCATTTGACTCACTGATGTTCAGTAGGTCTATCTGTACTATGTCGTAGGATGCTTTGTATGCCAGAAATGTCACCTCTAAGCACTCTGTAGGATACTGAGTATAGTAATAAATCTCTGAGGTGGTCCATGCAAGACCTATTGCTTAGTACTTGTATCCTTTTAGTAAGGTATCTCTGAAGGTATTCCAATTGTTGCATGGGGCTGGACAGATACATGCCAAAGTGGGCATTATACAAAATGATTGACATAATGAGAGCTTTGTAAAGGGGGACAACAACATCTCTAGATCTAGTCACAATCAATTTGTTTATAAGCTGTGCAATATAGAAAGGCTTTCTTATGACTCTGTGCACATGTTGGTCAAAAGTTAGGTCACTGTACACACAAGTTCTCAAATGCCAAACAATTGGATCAGTTCTCAGTGGGTATTGTCATGATTTTGACACCAGTTATTATTTGGGACAAACCTTCCTGCATGATGGTTAAGTCATTTGGGGATTCAATAACTTCTCCTAGCTTGCAGTCATCTCAAACTTAGCTGGCCAAAGCTCTTTGGTATTTCCTTTTACTTTTGAGATGTATATGTCAAACAGAAAAAGTATCAGCACTGAACCCTCAGGGACTTCATTGGTGACTGGTCTCTTCCCCTGTTTTGATCTCCTGCATCCTGTGAGCCAAGTTGGCAATGCAGCTGGTGATGTAAGTGTTTGCTCCTACATTATTCATCTTTTGTACTACACCTGAGTAGGGGATTGTGTCAAAAGGCTTGGCCAGGTCAATGTAATGTGGTGTGAACTGTTTTACCTTCATCCATTGCTTTGGTAACAAGAGTAAAGCTTAAAATTTGCCCATGATTTTGAGCCTTTCACACTTTCCTCTGGGCTGTTTTCAAACACATTTTTAGGGCCATGTATGCATTCCTCGATTCACCTTCCTGACTGTATAAAATTATATTCCTTGTATAATACAGCAAACTTATTAGACTTAAGTTAGAGCGCATTTTAAATTTATTGTGTAAACATTTTTCCAGTAGGCAATGAAACAAAAATGCATTAACCAATAATGACAAAACTGCCCTCTTCAGAACATTTCCATGATAACAGTCCACTTCCACACACAACTGCATTTTAAATGTATTGTTTGAACATTTTTCCAGTAGGCAATGAAGCAAAATGCATGCACCAATAATAACAAAACTGCCCTATTCAGAACATTTCCATGATAAAAGCCCACTTCCGCACACAATTGATTTTAAATTCGTTTGAACATTTTTCCAGTAGGCGATGAAGCAAAATGCATGCACTAATAACGACAAATCTGCCCTATTCAGAACATTTCCATGATAACAGTCTACTTCTACACACAATATATAAATACAGAATTACAGTAGTGTAAGCCATAGGCATGTTGCACAGCTTCTTGAACTTAAATTTTCAACTGGGGGGGGGGGGGGGGAGCAAAAGGCCAAAAACCAGGGACACATTTTAAACATTGCTTGTATAATTTTGGAACGTTGCTTGCATAAAATGTTGTGTTGCCACCATGCATTTCACTGCCATGCCTTGAACCCAGAACCCTGCGCACAACAGTCGGAGCAGCATACCACCAAGCTAAAACAGCAGTTTCTTGAAAGACAGGAAGACAAACTTAAATGGCTATCATATTTTGTGAATTCAGTTCTCACTTCTCACCATAGCTCTCAGCCTCTTTGCACAAAAATACAGAACAAAGCCAATAATGGGGGAATACAGCCCCAAAATAGGGACACATTTCAAATACTGATTTTATAACCTTAGAAAATTGCTAGAATAAAAGGTTTTGTTTTACCACTTCTGAAAACCAGAGGAACAGAACAAAAATGCGAGGCATAAATTCACAAGTGATGGTGGCTAGGGACTTTGGGTACAGGTAAAAAAAAAGCCTAAAGTACAGGATTTCAGCCTGAGGGCACGCACACAGAGAGACACACAGAGAGACACACAGAGAGACACACCATTTACAGAACACTGACTGTCAAATACTTTCTGCTTCCCTGTAGACCAAGTGGTTGAGCAGAGAAACCAAACAGGGGTGTCCTCTTTCCCCTTTATTTGTATTATATTTAGAACCACTGGCAAAGAAAATAAGGGACTCGGAAATTCAAAGATACAACTGGTATGGTAGGTACTAGGCTATCTGTCCTAGGGCCTATACAAGCCCAGCCAAAAAGGTACCCTGGCTTTTGCCACCCAAGAAAATTATTTTCCTGTGCCACTGTCGAGCAGAGCCACAGAAGTGATCCCCGGGGTGAATTTCCTATTTCCCATCCAATCATCAAGATTTTTCTTGAAGAGTGCTAATGAGGAGCTTTGTTTGATATAGATAGGTAGTTTATTCCACAGTATGGGAAGTATCTGGGACAGGAATCTATCCCTCCGGCATGTTCTGTTTATTGTGGTGACAAGGTTTAGGTCCCTAGAGTGTGTAGCTTGGAGGGATTGGAATTTCCTTAAGTGGAGCATGTCCAACAGCTCTGGGTTTGACATAGCTTTGTAGGTTAGGCAGAGATCACCTCTCAGTAGGCGATATGCGATGGAGTAAAGCTGGAGGTTTTTTTAGATCATCTGCGTAGGGCATCTGTTTGAGGCAGGTAATCCTCTTTGTGAGGTATTTCTGTAGCCTTTCCAGTTGCTGTAGATGTCTTGTGAGGTACATACCAAAAGGGGCGTTGTACTCTATAATGGGTCTAATATGAGTAGAGTGGAACAATTACCTCTTTTTCTGGATGAGGAACCTTTTGTGAGGAGGTGTGCCATGTAGAAGGATTTCCTGACTACTGTGGTGATGTGATAATAAAAAGGAGAAACTACTGTCCACCTGTTTCTCAAGGTCTTTTATCACATTTTCGGTGTTAAGTATACTACCGCCTATGTTGAAGTTCATGGGTACAGAGTTTTTACCAAAGGGGATGACCTTGCATTTTTTGGCATTGAGCTTGAGGCCAGGGCTTTGACACCAGGCATCTGTCTCAGTGAGGCCCTTATGTAGGATGTCCACATAGTTAGGAGTTTTGATTATGACACCTAGTTTGCAGTCATCTGCAAACTTTGTTAGCCAAAGACCTTCTGTGTTTGGTATTTACTTCTCTGAAGTACAGGTTAACAGGAGAGGACCCAGGACTGAACCCTGTGGTACTCCACTGGTCTGAAGTCAGATTTGGAGTCTGCTATTTTCACAGTGTGGGTTCTGTCAGTGAGCCAGTTGGCAACCCATCCTGTGACATAGGGATTTATACCTAGTTTAGTGAGTTTATCTATAATTCCAGAGGGGGGATGGTGTCCAAAGCCTTGGCAAGATCTAGATAGGCTGTGTGAACCACCTTACCCTAGTCTACAGCTTTGCTGGCTGTATCAGGTTTAGGGGACAATCTGCCTTTTACAAAACCAAACTGGGTGAGATCCAGAGTTTGGAGATTACCAATGTCTTTGTTTACAAGTTCCATGATGATACGGTTCCAGGGCTTTGCAGACCAGGCTTGTCAGGCTAATGGGGTGGTAGTTCCCGGGGTCTGTGGTGGCTCCCCCCTTGTGGAGTGGGATAACCATCACTGTGCGCCATTCAGTGGGCACAAAGCCTGAGGTGAGGCTATGATTGAACATGGTACTTAGGTGGGGTGCCAGTTCGTTCTGTAATTCATATAGAACGCAGCCTGGGATGTTGTCTGGTCCCATGGATGCTGTGTTCTTGGCTTTGGAGAGTGTGGTATTTACCTGTGCAGCTGTGATTACAGGAACTTTGCATTTTTCCGGGTACAGAGATGGGCTCTTTAGGGAGTGATAGGAGGGTAAAGTTAGCACTGAATCTGCCAGGATGTTGGCAATATCAGTTGGGTCTGTATATTAGTGCCATTGTGCTGTAACTCAGAGCATATCCGATTGTTGTCATTGAGATTCTTGACATAGCTATAGAATGCTTTGTGGTTGTCTTTAGAATCAGTGGCGATTTTGTTTTCATAACTAGCTTTGGAGGATTTTATCAGGGATCGCAGCTTCTTACTGAGGCTGACCAGGGAGCTCCTCCACTCATGGGATTTTACTCTCTTTTTCAACAGTTTCTTCCTTCTGTTGTACAGTTTGTTTATGGCAGGGGACCACCAGATTGGCTTCCTTTTTTTGGAGGATAGAGTCTTGGTTCTGTTTGGGATAGCACGATCCATGCACTCGTGTAAGTGCTTATAAAGTGCAATTGTGTAGGATTCAGTAGTCGTCCATCTGCATGGGTGTCATGAAGTTCACCACTTCTGTCTTAAGAAGCATGAAGTTGGCTTGGGAGAAATTTTTTACCATGGTTTCCTTAATGGGGGTGGGGGCAGGGGGTGGATATCTAGGGTAATTAGCTTATGGTCGGATCAGACCAATGAGGCATTGACTTCAAGTGTGGAACACCGGTCACTCATGTTGGTAATGACTAGAGCCAGGATACCGTTGCCCCTGGTGGGGGTGTGGATAAGTTGATCCAGGGCATTGGAGTTTATGAATTCCAGAAAGCGTTGCGTGAAGGAGTAGGTACATGAGTAGTTTTCCCAGTTAATCGTGGTGTAGTTGAAATCGCCCATTATTAGGGTGTTTGGTTGAACCCTAACATTTTCCAGTACATCAAAAAAAAGAGTGGGAAATCCTGGGGCATGGTGGGGGGATCTGTAGCAAGCTACAATATGGATTGCAGTTTTGCCCAGAGTTAGTTGCACTTGGATAATCTTGGCTGCATTATGCTGAGCAACTAGCCTGGAGGTGTGGATATCCTTAATATGGACACACCTCCACCTTTGGTGTTCCGGTCCAGGTTACATGGCCGAAAAGTGTGGTATGAGTTATAGCCTGGTAGTGCAGGGGTGCTCTATGGAGCCTTGAACCAGGTCTCAGCCAACGCACAGATGTTGATATTCTCCATTTTAAGGAGTGCCTCAAGTGAGTGCATTTTGAGATTTAGACTTCTAGCATTGGTAGTCAAGAAAAGCTAGCTCTGTTTGCAAATGATATTATTCTACACCTGACAAAACCATAAAGAGACATTACAGTGTTGTGGAACATTGAGACGGTTTCAAATATTTTCAGGACACAAAATGAATGAAGCTAAAACAAAAGCAATAGCTGTAAATTATGTACTGATATGAACTGGTTCAGCAATCTCTATATTTATGTGGACATTATAAAATGAAGAATGTAGGAGTATGGATTAAAAGTTATTATGGTGTTGCAGCTAAGGATATGCAAGAAGAGACTAAACAACAATTACAAAAAATGAGAAAATGGAACCTTTGTTATATGGCAGCAGAGGAGTGAAAGGTGAATGTGACTGGTTATTGCAAAAAGGAGGAGTGTCTCCCCGGACAGGGAAATGTGCATGATGTCTGTGCTATTCTACTGTACAACTGTGACTATATTTATAGCACAGGTGTAATAATTTTTCCCCACAGTGTCATCCTTCTGCAGGCCATTGTAGAAGAGGAGGTACCAAGGTCATGGTCACCTTGAGCTCTAGTGGATGGCACCTCCACTGCTGGATCACCATTGGTACCTAGACCCGCTTCTCAGCAGGAGGAAATGAGGTGACCAGAAGTGGTCACTGATGCCCTGTATATCTGCTTCTCAGGAGGGGAGATTAAGTCTCCACTTTTGAAAGCTGACCAAAGGGGTCTCTCCTGGTCTCCCAGCATTAGATCTGAAGGTTAGTAAATGCTGAGGTGTGCTAGTAACTTTGTACCAGCCTTAGCAATTAAAGAACTTTGTGGTGTGTGTATCCTCAAGTCACGTGCCTGACAGTTGCCACACATCAGGACACCTGGGGAGTAGCCAGTCTATAACCTTGACCATCTCTGTGAATGATGCCCGAGTTTGTTGCTGTCTGATCTGGCCTCCCATCCTGATATTTTCTCTCCCTTGTGTGTATGATCCCCATTTCATTTTCATTATCCAACCGTTCGTATCACTTTTTCACCCTCTGTACATCTGTGCCCATCCCTACTGTTTATGTGTATTTTAACCCTCTCTATCAGAGTTTGTATTCTTTGTTCGTCTGTCTGCCCCTACTACCTGCCCTTCTGCTTCTATCCCACCCACAGCTGCCCTTTCTTCAACTAACATGGTTTTGTAAATCTTGAAAAGGAGCTCTATCTCTACAAATCTATTCTTTCTTCTTTCCCCCAAAACGTTTATGTCTTATGGCTACCTTTGTGTGTTTACCTCTGCTTGCTTTCCTTTCCTATCTACACCAGTTATATGATGAATGCGATTAGCATTCTACTGTGAACACTCATATTGGTCTGTCTGGGGGTGCTATGCTGCCCTTCCTGTTGTGAATGAACTGAGGCATGCAGCATTATACTGAAGTGTGGGTGCACACTGACTTTGCCATGCTAGCATTCCTCAGTTGTAACATCCAGCACATCAGTGACACTTCATTGCTCCTGCAATTGAGCAGCCTAGCATTGTTTATCTCATTAGCATTATGCCTTTCTTTGACTACTCAGTCCGCTGTACTAACTATACAGCATGATACATATTCTAATTAGCTATGCACCTCTTTGCTCAGTGACCTCCTTAAGAGTTAATGCTGTGCACTTCCTCAGCACTTATCGATCCCTATCATACACTTTTATCACAAAATAAAGACAGACAATGAAATAAAGATGTAGAAATTATTACAGATAATAAATGAGGCTTATAACAGTGTACTGCAACCACAACTGAAAAGGCTTACTTGTTAAAAAGTCTCATACTCAAAAACATAAGCAGGAGATCGCTTGATAAATAGTTGTACTCTTAAATACAGATATAAAATAGTGTGCAGCATTCAGCAAATTAAAAAAGGGTCCATCTGATGCAACTCAGGAAAGTGCAGTGATTCTTAACAAGGAAAACAGAAACAGTAGAAAACATGAATTCCTCTCATATACTATAGGAATTATCTCTGCTTTGTGTATCCTGTAGACTTCTTATAGGGGACCTGTGCTTAGCATATAAGCATGCCTGACCCAGTTCTCTTCATAAACCTGCTCCTAGAAGCCGTGCTAAGTCAACGAACAGGCTTACTACTTAAAATTAAAGTAAATAACAGAAAAATATAACAGATTCATTACCCTATGTCTGTCAAGACAATGGAATAAATTATCACTTATAGCACCTCATGAACAGTATTAAAAAATCTGATAACTAGACAGGCAACAGAAATTCTCAACACTGGATAACAGCAATCAAGCTTCTGAAAGGTTAGAAAGTTAAATGTTTGATGCCAAAACCTATGAACCTCTACCTATCTATTTATCAGTTGTCTATTTGCCTTGCTGTACACATACATCATTATCACACACACACACACACACACACACACACACACACACACACACACACACACACACACACACACACACACACACACACACACACACACACACACACACACACACACCTTTGATTCCTCCCAGGCCAGCCGGCAGCAACTAACATACTCACTCGAGTCTGAAGTAATATATGTCTCCCAGCCGAAAATAAATCCATTCCTTCTCTTCCTCCCAGATGAAAATAAATACATTCCTTCCCGGATTCCTCCTCCTCCCAGCCAAAAATAAATCCTTGCAGCAGCTAAATGAAAACCATCAGTTCCAGGTGTGTGCGATGACATCACATCAGCTAAAGCACGAAAATAATTAAAACGGGACAGTTGGGAGGATTCTGCAAAAGTGGGGGGGCTCCCCTCCCCCCTCTCTCTATGGTTCCAGCGCCCATGGAGAATTTGCTCTTTCCCCAATGTAGAGAAATCTGAATTGATGTATATAAATAACAGGGGGTGGGGGGGGTTGCAGTTCCTCACATGTGTGGTGCAAGGAAGCTTGCCCCCTACAGAAATACAGTTTTGGGTATTGTGATCATGACTATATGCGATTCAATGTTTCGGAACATTGAAGAAACATGGATTCCTCTTAATATCATATTCCAATAAACTAAGGCAGGTCCATTAACACGCATTCATGGACATCAGTACATGCTGCACAATCAAATGTTAAGCCAACGCAGCATAGGAAAGGCTCGTGGCCAATGTATCCAAGTTGGAAACTTTTAAAGTACAGCTAGGATGCAAGTAGCCTACAACTTGGCCTAATTCACTGTAATAACCAACTGTCAGTACAAGCTTAGAATATGATCTCTGTACAGATGAGGGTGTCAAGCCATCAGTCATTCACATGAAGAAATATCCAGATTCAAGAAGAGAGAAAGAAAGGTGTCTGTGTGTCTGTGTGTGTACCTGCCCTGATTACACCGAAATTAGGCAAGACAGGTTTGATAAACAGATTTAAGACAGAGTTGTGCTTAACAAGATTAAGCAACATTTGTTAAGCACCTCTATGAACTGTTAAGCTCTAATTTCACATTAGACTGCAACAGTGGCCAGTGCTGGTTCACAACAGAACATCAGCAGTGGCACAATTAGCTTTAAAAGCATGTGTAGTACTTCATTCTGCCACACTTTTTCTTCAGTTGGTGCCAGTGGCTCGGAGTAATTTAAAAGGAATGCGCTCTGTCGGCTTGCAGAGCGACAAAGAACCAGACTGGCAGAGGCGCTGTGTGGTCTACAAGTTAGTGCTGGCCAAATGAGGAGGAACATAGGAGTGCAGGAAGAAAGTTCGACTAAATTCAGTGCCTACATGCAGACAAGAGAAATTACCTGCAGTCATGATATCATAAATAAGATACTTCTGTGAATGATTAGCAGATTAATTAAGGTACAAATGCTTATCAACCGGAACCATGGAAAGACCCAAAAAAGAACCCATTTCAGCAATAGCCTGAAAAAAATATATGCAGCAATAATACAGAGGACTTAACCTGCACCAGTTTTACAATATCAGAATAAAAACAGTCAACAGACCTACAAATCAATAACAAAACAAGTACAAGCAGAGTTAAGATGTAGTACAGCAACACTAATGACCTTGACAAATAACTCATTTGGTAACTTGATTAATCAAGTTATTTATTTATGAAGTTACTGTACAGCAAACAATGCCTGCACAGATATACAGTGTACTAGTAACAGTATGTATGCAGTGAGCTGTCATTAACAATAAACATCACTACTAGTAACTGTATTCTATGTAGTAGTGTGGACAGTCACCACTTTGATAATTGTGCTCAGTGAAAGAATGTTAGTACTTCAGTTTGGTAACCTAGCTGAAAAATGTAAAGGAAAAAAATCTAACCTCAAAGTATGCTCTTAACCAAATGGACAGATCGATCACAAGTTCCCCAAACATTAAGTAATTGGAGGGTGGGTAGATCAAAATGTGTGCAGGCTATGTTGAACTAACGTAAAAGCTAGAGCAGTCTTGAAATTTTTAAGATTAGAGAAAGCCTATTCATATCCAGATAAATGGCATGTGCTCAGCATAAAGAAAACTTACCAGATAAATTACATCTGTATAGGTCAGATAACTGGACATTGTAATTAAAAGCCTAGAATAGCAAGCAATAAATTACTGGTCCAAAAACATTAGCTCAGTCCACCAGCATTACCCTCCAACCTAATAAAGCAAATATGAGTCTACAAAGCATACTCTTCCTACATCTCATCTTTATTAAGGCACGTAATAAACATGTTCCCAGCCATAAGTATACACCTAGCTTGTAACAAATACGGAACTAGCGATTGTCATACAAATCTCCCAGCATCAGGCAACTACAAGGTCATGTTCACATGGCAGCTTCATGCTGCAGCATAAGGAATCATCCTGTGGTTAAATTTCAGATAGTAGGCAGCAAAACATTTATTAGCTTTAACCTATTTGCAGTGCAAACACTTTTCAAAAATGTCCAGGTTCTTGAAATTACAGAAAGAGCTTACTAAAGAACTAAATCTCACTACAAACTTACAGAAAAAGAATGGAATCTACAAAAATTCACCCTCTCATGTTTTGTACATATTTTTTTTCCCAAGTGGACTAACTCAAGTTCTACATGTTCCTATAAAATGCCAAAAACTCACTACTACATAGTGAAAATAGTAGATTTTAGTCAAATAAGACTGTATATCCCCTCTAAAAAAACACTTTAAAAGACTACATATACCCATAGCTTCAAGCTTCTTAACCTTTGGAAATGAAAGTCCTGTCATAATCTCAATCACCCTCCCACAACGCAAACTTCCACAACCTTCACAACAGAACCCACCTTTAATCCACACCCCCCTCTACTTTAAAATCTAGAAACACTAAAGATGCAATTCTTACACAAAGTCCTAAAAGATTTCTCAGCTGGAGCAGATGGATTACTGTCCTATGTCAAGTATACATACCACAGACTCAAGCATTTTTACAGTCTCTGACTATTCAAAGGGACTAGGCCTCCACAATGGAGAACAGCCTTAAATAAAACAGTTCAAACTTCCTCTACCAGTGACTTTACACCAGTCTCAATCTTGCCAGTGTGCTTACAGAACACATACATATAACCAACTCTTTGAATATGTATTTAGATATTTATTTACTGGGAAAATTCCGAATGGGCACAGGTGCCCTTTTTCAGCAGAGGGCCAGGGATAAAAGGTCCAAGGCATCATATTTAATGCAATCAATATTTACAATAAGCAAAAAACACAAAAACCCAACCAGGGTGTCACTAACAAAATAAAGAAAATCCCGACAACGAGCACGAAACACACTCCAACTTTTATTCTTGTACATACAATGTCCAACGACTAAGCGCTTTCGCCAATTATTTGGCTTCTTCAGAGTCATTGGACCATAGATTCTGACAGTTTAAGTAATCACATCAATTAATTTTAAACCAATCAAACTCTGAATTTAAAATTTTAAATTTCCATACCTACCAATCTAAATGTCCCCTTACAAGCAATAATAAACCTCTAAAAACATGGCACATAACTCCTTATTACATAATGTATGTAGAAACATGTATATGTTTGTGTCATGTTAAAATATCCTGAATAAAACTACTAATAAAATTCATCAAACCTATTGTTAAGTCAACTCAGTTTTGGCAAGACATTAATCTTGAAGAAACAGGTTTGGTCATATTTGTATGTTGTTAATAAATAAATAAATAACAAGCTATACATACTCATAGGGTTCTGTGACCATATAAAGTTTAACATGAAATACTTATACACTGCTCGAATACATTGTTGAAATGTCCGTAAATAAAATAAAAATCTTTTTCTTTTTAAAGTAAAGGGACAATAAAGTCAAGGAATAGTATTTGCTCTGTTTTTCAGTATTGAAATAAACAAAACTCCATCGTTTAAACGTGGTGGTTGTGTGGCATTGAGCCTCAATTGCCACTTCAACTCTTTGGTTTCAACCAGGAGTTTATCGTCACCTCCTCTGTCACTAGTTAAAATTCTATCTATTATAAAGAAAATACATTTCTTGAAATTAGGGCAAACTTTGGAGTGTCCAACAAGTGCATTATGTGGATTTCTCGTTTTAATAGCCCTTACATGTTCTTCTATTCTGTCTAAGTCTATGCGTAGTTTTACCCACGTAGAACGCTTGACAGCTGACGCATGTCGCTACATATACCAGCATAGTTGTATTACAACTACATTTTCCTGGACATGAAAGAGTATAATCATGCCCTTGAATAACCACAAAGGGCCCATCATTGATATATCGACAATATTTACACATTCCACATTTGTGCATAAATGACTTATGTCGCTTCGTTCTTTTTCCTCCTAGTATATTTTTAATATTTTTACCCCTGCTGTGTACCACCTTCGATTGGTCCCCTAACTTCATTTTGATGCCGTTATCAAAACATATTTGCCATGTTCTGTTGATCACTTCTATTAAAAGTGGACTCAAATTTAATTTCAAAATGAACACGAGAGCTTTCTTTTAAGTTAACTGTTTCTAACGTTGCCCCTGATGTCAAAATAAGTTGAAAGAATGTGGATCTCTTATGTATAACTTCTTGTCTTACATTTAACAATAATTTTAGTTGGTAGCCCCTTTCTAGAAACATGCCCATCATGAAATACATTTCCTTGAGAAACATTTCTGGTCACTCACCAACCTGGACAGTCTCACCATTTGACCCTTTACTATACTTCACTGGTGATAAGGGTGACCACTGTCAAAGTGCAATAATGAGTTTGAATATGTCTTCTTCCTGTAGATACTACTTCACAAATTAATGTTACTTTTATCTAAATGAATATCCAAAAAGTCTATCTCTGTTGCATGCCAAGTGTGTGTGAATTTCAGGAAGCTAGTTGTGTTGTTTAAATATTCTAAAAACTCATTTCATGTCTCTCACCTTTCCACAAAATCAGAATGTTGTCCAAGAATCTATTGTATGACACAATTTTTTCTTTGAATAAAGACTGAAAAATAAACATTCTTTCCCAATATAGTAGGACCAAGTTTACATACCGGGGTGCATCTAGCACCCATGGCAACTCCTGTCACTTGATGAAATAATTCCCCCTCGAAACTCAAATAGTTGTTTTTAAGAATAATTTCCATGAGTTCTACTAATGCGTTTATTTTAGTCTTGTTTATCTTGTCACTCATGAGTAAGGATTCCTAAAGTAAGTAAGAGAGACTATATTCGCTTTGACTTTTGCTACCCCCTGGCTTATTTTTCTACCTACTTAATGAGACACATACTTACGCTACCCTTTTACTAACAGGGGCATGGTAGTTGCTTGCACAAGCTCGCTTTCAGTTTACTTTTGAAACAATCTAGTGTGCCCTCTTGTCTGGTCACAGAAGATGACTAGTTTTGAAAAAGTATTTACCAGTTTAAATTTTACTGTGTCTTGTACTATTTGCTTTGTACACATTTTAAAATCTTTTATAAAGCTTTTTTATATCTTTTCTTTTTTTGTGCTTTTTCTCTCAATGCCTCTGCTTGAAAAGGGGTGTTTATTGACCCAAACTTTTCTGGTCAACAGATGTAATAAATAAAAACAAACAAACTAGAAAAAAGTTTTACCAGCTTTATAATACCTGTATAAAAATGACTAGGTTTCCAACTTGACCAAATTTAACAGGCTGAACCTGAAGGTCCACATAGATCAATGTTCTACTCCACCAACAACTAAAAATAAAATAAATTGTTTAATGTGCATGCTAAGTGCCAACCATGTTTCTAAGAAACAGGAACAAATCACCCAAAAACATTCTGATCAAAACTAGAACCAGTTATGGACATCCAAAGGGTACACAGAGAAGTGGAGGATGATTAATCTACAGCCATTTACAAAATTAGCCAACAAACCACACCCTCCAGACTTCAGAACAGCAACATGACTTAATGGGTTGAGGGCAGGTCAGGATTTGAGGCTGCTCATTCAACTAGCTAGACTAATTTTGAAGGTAGCAATAGTACTAGTCCAATTGATATTTAGTGGAAGTCTGATCTAAAGGCAGGTTGGTCTCTCCTCTGGAGTTTTTCAATTATTTGCTTAATCTCCTACTGCTAATCTTTGTATTGAAACTTGACACATGCAGCTGTAAGACTCCTAAATCACTTAAGATTCACATTTTTATGCATCTGGACTCCTGCTGCATACAACTAAATAATGGAATACCTTAATTATCAAACTTAAAATTCAGTATCAATTAAAATGGGGATAGTGACTGGGGCTAATAAAGGATTAAAAGAAAAAAAAAAACAAAAAAAAAAAAAACGTTACATGCACTTTGTGCTTTACAGTACAGATGATGGAAGCTTCTGGAAAAGTGGTTATACCAAACAGTCGGACCCCCATCACAAGTATGAGGCCTAAAAGTTCAAGTCACACAATTCCAAAAAATAAACTGCAAATAAAAACACAAAACAGACAACTTCAGTACTTGCTATTAGACCATTAAAAGTGTTTTGGAGGGCAGCTTTACCTCTTTTTACCCCAACTTTGTGCTACATAAATACACACTCTGATATCACTACACCTCAAGGGAGGGTAATACATTGATACCACAATATCAGACTTCCTATACATTTCACTATATTCACAAATCAACAGGCACCCCAAACAATGCATCACTAATTTCAAGTTTCAGCTGACCACTCCAGACCAGTCACCAACATGTCTGCTAAGAAATGCTATGTTACCTAGCAACATACAAGACAATTTAGGAATAAAAGCTGCTAACAACCTCATTCTGAGGTTCTGAATTCAAATTTGTCAGTTTCTGCTGTTCAGAAGTATAGCTATGGTGTGGCAAGGTGGGGGGGGCTACTGACCCAGGAGCAAGGTGTTAGCAGGCCAATCAGCAGACTTTTTTTTTCATTCAAGTAAATGTGACAGCAGGAAAGTAAAGTGTAAGGGTGTTAGGACCCGGAAGAAAGGCAAATCACAGAAGGGACCTTTTTAGTGTTAAGATATGCAAGACTGGGGAGCGGCACCAGGTGCAAATTGAGCAAGCCACAGCTTTGCTGCCGATATACTGCATGAGACAATAACTCACTAGTGTTCTTGGGCCAACCCCCCCCCCCCAAAAAAGGGTAGTTATGCCTAGTGACCTTAACCTATTGACATAAATTGACTAAAATACTTTAAGTACCATTTGCAATATTATAGAAGAAGCAATGTAAACACGTCTTATAGGGAATGCAGAGCCAAAAAAAAAAGTTTGAAGATTTGGTAATTCTGTATTCACACACACTTTGGTTTAATATTTTCCTATATATTCTGCACTTTGTCATAAGAGGGCTATCAGCAAATAAATTACTAATTCCACATTTTCAAAATATATTATCCTCCTAATGCTAGCTTGCTTCCTATGAACAATATGATCTACTTTGTAAAGGGTGGGTTCAAAATCTGCAGTGGTGCTTCCAAACATCCTGTTACAAATTTATGGTTAGAAAATAAAATGAAGCCCTAAGCATTAGCTAACAATAGGAATAATCAGACTGAAGATGTAAGCATTAACCAAACAATATGTATAATCCTGTCTACTTATAAAAGTTCATAGCAGTTTGAAAACGGAATACAGTACAGATTGATAAGTGAACATTATGAATTATGCTGTTTGAAATACCCGTTATACATTAACACTAACTTATCATGGTCATTAAAGAATATTAATTTGGTATCTTCATTTATTTATCGATACCCTATTCAGGATCATATGAGAGCTAGTACCTATCCAGCTCCTAAAAACCAATGTTGCACAGGATGCCAATCCATTAAAGGGCACGCACAAGTATATAAGTGGGTACCAAAACAAAACATGCATACATTTATGTTCAAATTACAAGCTCACCAATTCACCCATCAGGATCTTTTCGGGATGTGGAAGAAACTGGAAAACCCAGAAGAAAAAAAAAAACATGGAGTAAAGGAAGACATGCAGAGTTTATACAGAAGGTATTACCAAAGAAAAAAGCAATCTCAAGTAGAATCAAAATGCACTGTTAATGATTTCACCCCGTAGGAGATATTTTGAATGAAAACACTGAAAAGCCAAAAATCTACGCACAAATGAAACACAATGACTTTAATTTCAGGAGATATTCTTTCACCAGAGTTATAATATACAAAATCAGAGGGTTCCGTCAATGCCTAACATTTTACTTTTTTTCTTTTACTATGTGGATACCTGCTGGATTAAAGGAGGCATTTTGTTAAGGGGAAACTGAGATCAAATAAGATGCACCCTTAAAACATGCAGACACGAGACATTACAGCAAAAGAAAACTGTTTTGCCTTAGGTTGTCCCAATAAGGGACAAATAACAATAGACAAACAAAATAACACATAAATAAGACAAATAAATGACAATAGGGGTCAAGATAAAACTGTATGCAGTATAAAACATTCCTTACTTTATTTTCACCCCGACACATTTATGTCATGCACCCCACTGTTATCCACTACAGGCATTTATTTCCCTACTCTGAGGCAAGGTTATGGACAAAAGGGTCCACAATACTGTGGCAAGTTTTTCTGAGTTCTGCCATATCTTCTCACGATTCTTTTAATATCTGCCTAAACATTGAATCCAGTGGTTCAGAACTCAGTTTTACACACACACTGCTCTTACTTCTATTAACCTGCTACCCTTGTTTCTCGACAGCCTACTGTGTTTTCTCCAGTATACACCAAAGATGTTTCTGCTGAGGTCCTGCAGAATCCATTACCAGAGGGAAGCAAACCAGATAATGATCCTCCTTCCCCTGCCAACTGCCTTACAATAAAGCCTCGATTCCAGACACCGATAGCTGTAAGGCCCCAATTCCAACAGACTTTGCTAGCAGTAAGACGGGAATCCACCTTTCAACTTGCACAGCAGATCATCATCTTTCAATGTGTACAAATAAACAAAGAAACTGACAAATGAATTCCATAATTACAGTAAGAGGAAAGCCCCTACCAAAAACAAATCAATTCTTAATACATTAGACTTTGTGCTGCAAACATAACCAAGTTAAGTTGCGAAGCATTTCAGAAAATTCTGCCTTAGTAAATTAATGCAATAAAAGACAGCTCTTTGGAATGAACTGGTCAATTCAAACCTACAGATGTCATAAGCAGAAATCTGTTTACACAGGTGAACCAAGTATTCTGTCCAGACAGGCCAGGAATTAGGTCTGCAGACACTAATGTAGGAAAGCATCTGGATGGTTTGATGTGATTATTAGTGCGATCGTTAAATGTTACAATATTTAAACATTAAAACCAAATAGAAATATTACTAGTCAGGCTTTTTTGTTTCCTAATTAAGTACACGAGTAGTTACCATTGAATATGCGTGAGTGTGTAAGAATGTGAGAACATGAAAAAGAACTCCTACTTCATTTTCACAACTGAGAAAAGGATTGTTTTAGGGAGTGCATGTCTGCAAACCTTGTAAGTATGACAGCAATCATTCATTTGGTTGGGGTTACGGCTTTCATGCTTTTGACACTTTTTTTGCAACTACTTTTTGTGTGGCAGGCAGTATCAAAGAATCATTGTAACGGATTTTGTACAGTTCAGTTTTTCCACAAATTAAAACCTGAACGCAGGATCGAATGTACAGCTTCCTGAACATAAGCTCAAGTGAAACATAATAGTTTCACTGCTACAAACCATTAAGAAAGGAAAAAGATGTTGCATGACAGGGTAAGACAAATGACTGCTGACATGTACAGAATGTAATAATGCCACTGGATTTCCTTGCATTTTAGATAGCATGCCTCAAATTTACCATGTGAAGTTCTGTCCTTGAAACAGACTTTCATTCTTCAGTGTTGACTCTTTTTGCAACAATTCAGCAAAAAGCATGGTTTGTCTTCATACAGCTTTGTTCTGTTTGGTGAAAATATCTGGTGCCAGAACTCACTGATATTAAATGCAACATGAATTTAAGAATGTGTTGGGAGACTGTTAAAAGGTCTCCCAGAGATGGGCAATGTATACATTAAAAGGAAAGCCAATTTCTTCAGTAGGATTTAATGCAATTTACATCAGAACATCTTGCATTATTAGTTTTATATCCTGAAGTACAATTTAAAGTTTGCAATTTCTGCACAATATTTAGCTCCTGGAACATTACAGTGGAAATCCAAATATAAAATAAAACCTACTGGATGTTTATTGTACTGTTATCATAGCTGCAGGCAGTCTGTAAACCAGCAGTTCAGAGAACATGCCGTTTGTGATCCAAAGTTGTGTATGTGACAGATCTCAGACCAAGTGTAAGCAATTCTTTCTTGCAGAGGAGGGAGGTGAATGGCATCTCTGTGAACACAACAAATGCATGGACAGACAATAACCCTCCAACATACCTAGTCACATTCATTCTGTGTTCTTAAAACCATACCACAGGTGCCACATTGTGGTTGGGGCCAAAAGTTTAGCAATGGTGGGGCACAGGGGGAAGCTGCTCTTGGTCCAAGCTGTTTGGGGTCACAACTATGAAGTGTAGCTCTTGCATTTTTGAAGTGAATCTTCTTACAGAACGGCGTGAGAGCTCCGAGTGCAATGGAAAAGTGAAACGGAATTACGCAAGCTAAAGTCCACCCTTAAGGGCGGAGTTTAACTTCAATACTTAGACCGAGCGATCACACACACACTGACAGCGAAGAGTAAGTGAGAGCGAGCAATCACATGCACACACATACACCGGACAGTGGAGTGAGAGCAAGCGAGAGAACCACACACACACACACACACATAGTGAAGAGTGACAGCGAGCAAGCAATCCCTGGCAGCGACACACACACACACACACACACACACACACACACACACACACACACACACACACACACACACACACACACACACACACACACACACTGAAGAGCGACAGCTTGCTAAACTTGGGTTGCATGTTATTTTACAGTCAAACTTTTTGTCAAACCTGATTAAGCACTGCTGTTCACAGTGCGTCATTAAGCATGCTGTTTAGCCACATATGATACACGAGTGCATAATTTCTTTAAACTAGAAAAAAAACTCAAATAGGGATTGAAATCTTTAAATTATACATGGAGGGGATTGAAATCTTTAAAATATACATGGAGGGACTATCACCCAAGTGCTATAATGCTCCTACAATTGTCAATACAAAATGGAATCAGATATACCATTGAATTCTAGATCTTTCCAATTCAGTGCAACATGTGCTGTAAAATGAGTTGAAACAGGCAGAAATGAGTTGCGTAAAAAAAAAATCTTTACCTTTTTATTCATCAACAGCAAATATAAAAAGTTTACATACCCCTGTTAAAATGCCAGGTTTGTGATATAAAAGAATGAGACCACAATAAATCATTTCAAAACTTTCCCACCTTTAATGTGACCTATAACCTGCACAATTCAATTGAAAAACAAACAAATCTGTTAGGTGAAAAATATAAAGAATAAAAAATGTACAATAAGCTGGTTGCATAAGTGTGCACAACCTTAAACCAATACTTTGTTGAAGCACCTTTTGATTTGATTACAGCATTCAGTCTTCTTGGGTACACACATGCCATCAATTAAAGACACTGATTAACCCCAAATAAAGTTCAGCTGTCCTAGTAGGATTTTCCTGACGTACTTAGTTGCCTGCTACAGCAAAAGCCATGGTTCGTAGAGAGCTTACAAAGTATCAAAGGGATCTCATTGTTGAAAGATATCAGTCAGAAGGATACAAAATAATTTCCACAGCATTGGATACAGCATGGAACAGTGAAGACAGTGATCAAAAAGTGGAGAAAATATGGGACAACAGTGATGTTGCAAAGAACTACACATCCCTCCAAAATTGATGAAAAGACATGACGAAAACTGGTCAGGGAGGCTGCCAAGAGACTTACAGCAACACTGAAGGAGCTGCAGGAATTTCTGGCAAGTACTGGTTGTGTACTACATGTGACAACAATCTCCCGTATTCTACATATATCTGGACTATGGGGTAGGGTTGCAAGACGGAAGCCTTTTCTTACACAGAAAAACATCCAGGCCCATCTAAAATTTGCAAAACAATACATCAAGTCTCCCAAAAGCATGTGGGAAAACATGTTAAGGTCTGATGAGACCAAGGTTGAACTTTTTGGACACAATTACAAAAGGTACGTTTGGCGCAAAAACACATCACCAAAAGAACACCATCCCCATGGTGAAGCATGGTGGTGGCAGTATCATGCTTTGGGGTTGCTTTTCTTCAGCTGGAACTGGTGTTTTAGTCAAGGTGGAGGGAATTATGAACAGTTCCAAATACCAATCACTTTTCACCCAAAGCCCTCAGGCGTCTTCTAGAAGGCTGAAGATGAAGAGGAATTTCACCTTTCAACACAATGACCCCAAGCAGACATCCAAATCAGCAAAAGAATGGCTTCACCAGAAAAAAATTAAAGTTTTGGAATGGCCCACCCACAGCCCAGACCTAAATCCAATAGAAAATCTGTGGGGCTGACCTGAAGACGGCTGTGCACAAGAGATGCCCTTGCAATCTGACAGATTTGGAGCGCTTTTGCAAGGAAGAGTGGGCAAATATTGCCAAGTCAAGATGTGCCATGCTGATATGAACGCCTACTAAAGACCGAATGTTGTAATTAAATCAAAAGGACCTTCAACAAAGTATTAGTTTAAGGGTGTGCACACTTTTGCAACCAACATGTTGTAAGCTTTTTTTTATTTTTCATATTTTTCCCCTAACAGATGTTTGCTTTTCAGTTGAATTTGAATTGTATAGGTCACATTAAAGGTGGGAAAAGTTTTGAAATTATTTATTGTGGTCTCTTTTTTTATATCACAAAAACATGGTATTTTAACAATGATGTGTAAACTTATATCCACTGTATAACTCATTCGAGTATCTGCAAATCCGTCTTTCTTCTTCTTGGACAAAATACTGCGTTTTGCTTACCAAGAGTTTGGGAATTACAGATAACAGGTTCATAGCATCTTTGAGTTAAGATAGTTATATTCTCTTATATGATGTATTTCAAGAGCAAAAACAAATTACCTTTTTGGCTAGGCTTATATAGGCCCTAGCCTGGCCAGTAGCCTAGTACCTTCCTATGAACATGGTCGCCACGTGCGGCATAAGTAAAATTTCTGTAAAAAAGTACAAAGAAAAGCAAATGGTACAGTACAGTATTAGCTCCTTCACACTTCCTTACAGAAGTTTCACTTCTACCACTCATGATGACCACACCAATTTTTTTTTTCTGTACCGGCATTTCATAGTAACCTGTAGCAAGCAGATTATGTATCAATTTGCTACAGTATTTTTCAGAGGGATGGGGATCTGGCTTGGAGCACTGGACAAAGGAAGTGGACTTAGTTTCATTTTCCAATGAAGAGCTGAAAAGAGGATGACATACAGCCAATAACAGTAGGTGGAAAATCTCCAGATCAAGAAGGCTGGAGCAGGGTGGCATCTGAGACCTGGACACAAAAAGACACTGGTGCTGTACCTTGGTCATCTGAAGTCACAGGTAACAAGAATCTCACAAGGATACCAGAAGCCTTAAATTCAGAGCTCTTTTCAGCACCAAACACTGGACAGACAAAACTATACTTAAAAAATGCAGACTAGTGCAGTACTGTGCAAAAAGTCACATCTCTGATGAAAGACAGTTACAAGCAGATGACAGAGCATCTCAACAGGGCAAAAGATAGTAAAGGAAAGATACTTAGCAGGATATAGCAAAACAGTAAGTTAGGAAATCTAAAGGAATAAGCAGTAAGGTGGGGGAACAGGAAGCAAAGTCTAGAAGAAAAGGAAAAGGTGCATCAGGTGTGTCAGAAGCAAAGTGACAGTTTAACCTAGGAATTCAATTGGAGAGCGTTGGAGTACATCATAAGACATGGGTGACTAAGACAGCGTAGGCATATAACAGGAGATATAGAACAGTACAGCATGTTCAAGGCAGCAATGTAGGAATAAAAAACAGGAAAAGCAGAGGAAACAGGGAGAAGGCTAAGCATAAAGATACAGTTGATAAACAGATGGAGCCTTAGTACAAATGTGTGGAGCAGTCAGAGAGCAAGGAGAGATGAAGGCAATATATATAGAGAGAAAAGGGGAGGTGTACAGATGGATGAAGAGATGCAGTACACCTGGACCAACAATTCATGATAAAAAGGTTGCTTTAATATTTAAATGCTGATAGAAACAATTAGTAAAAGATGAGCGCTTTTGTCTTCTTAATGAAAACTTCAGATAAAACCACGTATGGAAACTTGAGTCCAAATATACCCCAATCTAAAGAAGAGAAATGGATCACATGAATGCCAAGCCCCCAGTGATATGCTTCCTTTGGGAGGATTTAAAGAGTATTTTTAGAAGATTTAAAGGGACATACAGGTAGAAAACTGACATAAAAAGTTTATACCTGTGCTTCTGATCTTTTTACATACTAAACATGCTGACAACATATTGCAGCTATCACCCTTCTAAAGATTTCAGTTTTAAAATACAGGTGATAGATATTTGGTTATTCAAACCAGGCCAGTTCATGCCATGAAGTTTCAATTACCAGCAAAGTCCAAGTTTTTCCAAACTGAGTATCCATGGGCCCCCTCTCACAGGGCAAAAAAAGTAAAGCAGAAGTTACAGAAATAGAAGTTATGGCTGCCTGCGAAGTGAAGGATTTACTGTAGAAGGTCTAAAACAGATTACATTACAGAAGGATGGAGCGAGTCATCAGAATAAGGAAAGGCAAGATCAGGAGACATGTGAAGAAATATGGACAGGGGAAAGGAAAAGAGATTCAAGATGGTGTAATATTTATGCAAAAGAGAAAGCAAAACTAATACAAAAAGAGCAGTACCAAAGATATTTGAAGAAAAATATAGGCAAAGTAATCCGGATATGGAAAACTTTACAATACAAAAAATAAGACTAAGAGAAAGTAGAAAAAGAGATTAGTAATGGAGAAGACAAAGAAACAGAAATTGAGGTAATGGAATAACTGCAAAGAGAAGGATTCAGTGTAGAAAATCAAATGCAGAAAGCACCACAAGAGGATAGAGCAATGGATAGACAAATTAAGGGGAAACCAGTGGAACAGGAAGTAGCTGGTCAGGTGCCATATAAAGATATTTAGGAGCCTTCCACATGAAACCAGTATAAACATTCACTTGAAGCTAGACAGCAAGGAAAGGAACAGGAAACTGTGGAAACTCTGACACAGTCAATGTTGAGGAGAGATAGGCCAGTGAGTTCCCATAGGACAGAACAACAGATGACAGGATGAAATTGAAGTGAATGTGTCACAGGAAGATGCTACAGAACTTTCTATAGAATGCCCACAGGAAATGGGAAACAAGAGATGTGCCCTCAGTATGGAAGAAAAGGAGTTAAGAGAAGAGTTGTTTGATTTAATAGACAAAGATAGATATATCAAGATCAAGGAGAGAAATAGACTGCAGAAGGTTAATAAAACCCCAAAAGTCAGAAGCTTGATAAAACAAATGAACACAGTAATTAGGACTGTCCATAGAGACCCATGCGATGTAACAGAAGTAAACAGAATATATTACTGTGCTGCTAAATTAATAACTGATAATGTTTTACCACAGGAACATAGGGTAGGGAGGGAAAAGAGGGGGCGAAAGCGAATACCATCATGGAAATATCGAATAGAGAAAACGATAAAGCAGTTAAGACAAGAAGTATCATTGTTAGAAGATTATAGAAGAGGGAACAGATCAACAAAAATATTAAGACAGATGTGATAAAAGCAATGTGCAGTATTAGAACAGACCAGGATCTATTATGCACTATTGGAGATAAACTAAAAATTTCAAAACAGGCGGAAAGACTTAGAAGATGTGAAGATAAATAAGGGAAAAGCACAAAACAATTTACTGATGACCCAAAAAGTTTTATAGAGAATTGGAAAAGAAAGTAAAAGGAATTGATAGACGGCCAAAAAGAGGAAGTAGATACATTTTGGAGAAGTATCTATGAAGATCCTGTGGAACATAAAGATACTAAAGGGATAGAAGTAAAGGAAAGAATAAGAAGTTTACATGTACAGGATATGAAATGGGATGAAATAACAGCCAGAGAGATTGAAACAAAGTTAAGAAAAGCCTCCAACTGGAAAACACCAGGCATGATGCAGTACCTAACTTTTGGCTTAAAGTATTAACTTCTTTGCATGAGGATTTAGCCATGAGTAAGAACTATTTATATGCACACCCCAAAGATACACCGCACTGGTTAAACAGAAAAAACAATGCTCTTACTTAAGAGTGAACCTGCAAACTACCCTAAAAATTATAGACCAATAACTTGTCTAACGACGATGTACAAAATATACATGGGAATTGACGCCAACAGTTTATAGTCATTTAGAAGAAAACTCCATTATGGCATTAAAACAAAAGGCCAATAAAAGAAAGTCATATGGAACACAGGACCATTTGTTGTTAAGCAAAGTTATAGTAGAGAATTGTAAGAAGTGGAAAAATCTAAGTATGGCATGGACTGACTACAAAAAAGCATTTGATAGTATCCCACATTCATGGATAAGAGAGTTCTTAAAAATGTATAAGATACACCCTACAGTGATTGACTACATTACAGTAACCATGAAATAGTGGCAGACCACTTTGGAATTAAGCCATGATAAAGGACAGATTATTAACCCAGGGATAAAAATTCAAAGGGGATATTCCAGGGGGACTGTCACCCTTGCTATTCTGCCTTGCCATTAACCCATTAAGCAGTTTACTTAACAGCTTAAGCCATAGCTATAATTTGGCTTCTAGAAAACAACAAAAAAGTCTAATGACTTCTCATCTTCTCTTTATCAATGATTTAAAATTGTATAGCTCATCAGATGAGGAACTGAAAGCACAGCTGCAGGTGGTCAAAACTTTTTTAGATGATATTGGAATGTTATTTGGTCTTGATAAATGTGCAATTGCAACCTTTAAAAAAGGAAAAAGTACAGTTTTGTACCTACCATAAATGTAGATGTCCGATAGGTATGCATCTGCAGTCATAACATATGGGTTGTCCTGCCTCAGGCAGCCCTTCGGTCGGCCGGATTACAAAGTCTGGGTCTGGCCTCAGCTGATGTCGCACTTTCCCCGACGTCAGAGCGTCTGGGGGTATAAAAGCATCAGCCAACGCCATTTTCCTCAGTTTTTCTTGCCCCAGATGCCAGGTGCCCTCTAGGAAGGCTAAATTTGGATAAAAGCAATAAAGATCCAAACATTTGCAAAATTATGTAAATACAAACAAATACACCATAATAGATTCCCCCAGCTAGCTAAAAGAGGGGTAAGCACCCTAGGAGTACCACAGAGGGGTAGGAGGGAGGGTAATTCTGACTGCAGATGCATACCTATCGGACATCTACATTTATGGTAGGTACAAAACTGTACTATGTCCTTCAAGGATGCATCTGCAGTCATAACATATGGGTAGAATACCATAGCCAATCTGGGGGAGGAGGTACTAAGAAAAGGATGGTGTAGTCAAGATCCCCTGCAGGACTGCAGTAGCAAAGCCTGCTCTGGATCTGGAGTATAAAGGCAGATTGTAATGTTTGGCAAATGTATGCACGGAGCTCCAAGTAGCAGCTTCTAAAATGTCCTTGGTAGCCACCCCTCGTAGGAAGGCTGTAGTGGTGGCCGTGGCCCTTGTGGAATGAGGCCTGATGTTTGCAGGAACTGTCTTTCCATGAAAGGAGTAACAAAAATGAATGCAATTTCCTATCCATTTTGAAATTGTCTGTTTGGAAATTGCTTTTCCTTGCACCCCACTAGCATATGCTACAAATAGTTGGTCAGTTTTTCTGCTACTTTTAGTTCTGTCCAAGTAGTAGCATAGTTGTCTGTGTATATCCAGGGTGTGCAGAAGTTTTTCCCCTCTATTCTGTGGATTTGGGAAGAACGTAGGCAAGTGAATAGCTTGGTTTAAGGATACTCTAGATACCACCTTTGGCATAAAAGTAGGATTGGTTCTTAGTGAGACTCTGTCCTGATGGAAGATAAGAAATGGCTGTACTGCCATTAATGCTTGTAACTCAGATACTCTTCTTGCTGAAGTTATTGCCAGAAGGAATGCAGTTTTCCAAGACAGAAACTATAGATCCGCTGATGCTGCTGGTTCAAAAGGAGGAAGTGTTAGTTTCTCCAACACAAAGTTGAGATCCCAAGCTGGTAGAGGAGATTTTCTTGGAGGTTTAATATTTTTTATCCCTCTCAGAAATTGCCTGAGGAGAGGGTGTGAGAAGATAGGCGGATCCACATTGTATTCTGCTGAAATTGCTGAGGCATGAATCTTAATGGAGGAGTAGGACAGGCCATTGTGGAACAGTTCTTCTAAGTATTCCAGAATATGTGTCATGCTTGCCACTGTCACATCTGAGCCTTTTGATGTGTTCCAAATGAGGAATCTTTTCCATTTAGCTGAGTATGTCTTCCTTGTGGAAGGACGGCGAGCTTCCATGATAATGTCCTTCACCCTCTGTGATAAAACATTGTGATTGGGATTTAAGGAATTTTCCAGGCAGTTAGCTGCAATGTTTTCAAGTTGGGATGCATGATCTTGTAATTGTTCTGCGTCAGAAGAAGAGGCCATAGGGGGAGAGGCCATGGTTTTGCCTGTGACATGCTCCTCAATAGTGGATACCAGTGTTGCCTTGGCCAGTCTGGAGCTATCAGAATCACTCTTGGCTGTTCCTCCCCGATCTTCAGTAGAACCTTGTACATTAATGGGAGAGGTGGGAAGGCATATACTTTTAGAGCCTTCCAGCTGAAAGAGAGAGAATCCACCCTCCAAGCTTGTGGGTGGTATGTCCTTGAGCAGAATGTCTTCAGTTGATGGTTGAGGGGGGAGGTGAACAGATCTATCTCCGGCATTCCCCATGTCTTTGCTATGAGTTGGAAGATGTCTGGGTGCAGCATCCATTCATGTGCATCCATGGTAGTTCTGCTTAAGCTGTTTGCCAGTGTGTTCTCTTTTCCTGGCACGAACTGGGACTGTAGTTGGATATTGAGTTTCAGGCATAGTTCCCATAGATTCATAGCCAGCCGGCATAGAGGGTAGGAGTGTGTGCCTCCCTGCTTGTTTATGTACCACATGACCGTGGTGTTGTCTGTCCTTATTAACAGATGGCCTTGATGGAGGAAGGGTTTGAAAGCCTCGATTGCATGCATCACTGCCAGCATTTCCTTTTGGTTTATGTGCATGCGTAGCTGCCCTTGAGACCATAGGCCTTGGATACATTTGCCCTCCATGTGTGCTCCCCATCCTCTGTCTGAAGCGTCCGTGGTGATGGTTTGTTTTGTTTTTGGTTTGTTGAAAGGCAACCCTCTGTTGGACTGGCAGGCCTGAGCCCACCACAGGAATTGCTTTTGAAGGCAAGGAATGATTGGTATCAAGGTTTCTAAACTGTGACTGTGCTGAGACCATACACTCCTTAGGTACCATTGTAATTTTCTCATATGCAGCCTGGCCTGTAGAATCAGAAGTATGCAGGATGCCATGAAACCCAGGGCCTGCAGGATTTTCCTTGCAGTAAGCAGAGTTTGTCTCGTCAGAATCATGAAGTAATCCAGAAGTTGTTTTTGTTTTTCTTCTGTGAGAAAGGCCATTTGGGTGGTTGTGTCCAGATCTGCACCCAAAAAGGTTATCCTTTGGGATGGAACAAGTCTTGACTTTTGGATGTTGACTGTGTATCCCAAGGCCTGTAGCAGGTGGATGGCATACGCAAAGTCCTTTATCAAATTTCCCTTGTTGTCCGCTTGTATAAGGCAGTCGTCCAGGTATGGGTAGATTTGAATCCCCTGTAGTCTGCAGTGTGCAATTACTGATGCCAGGCATTTCGTGAATACGCTGGGCACAGTAGATAAGCCAAAGGGCAATGCTGAGAATTGATAATGCTCTGATCCTGCAAGAAATCTGAGGGGTCTTCTGCAACTTGGTCGAATAGGGACGTGCAGGTATGCCTCCTTGAGATCTAGAGTCACCAGCCAGGACTCCTTGCCCAACATGGGAAGAAGTTGCTGTAGGGTCAGCATCTTAAATTTCGACACAATGAGATAAGCATAGAGTGCAGACAGGTCGAGAATAGGCCTCCATTGATTTTCTTTTCTTGGCACAAGGAATAGTCTGGAGTAAAATCCTTGGCCTTGTTCTGAAAGTGGTACCTTTTCTATAGCTCTCATTTGAAGCAAGTTGTTGATCTGCTTTAAAGCCTCTGCCCTCTGATTTGGTGGTAGGCTTGGCATTCCATTTCTTTTTGGCAAAGTGTGGAAGTGGAACCTGTATCCTTTGTCTATTATTTGCAGTGTCCATGTGTCCCTTGTAATATGCCAGTTTTTTGAGAATAAAGCAAGTTTTCCGCCCAAGGGTGCTTCCAGTTGAGCCCTGGTAGGTGGAATCAGAATAAAGTCATTGAGCCTGTCCTGGTGTAGTTGTTGTTGCTGATGTTGCACTACTCCTGTGGTTGGCAGGCTGCCACTGTCGGCCTCTGTAGGAGCCCTTCGATTGGCCTCTGCCTCTGGGGCGTCTGTTCCTGCCTCTCTGGGCTCTGTCCGAGTCTGGAAAGGACCAATTCTTAGTAGGCCAGTTTCTGCTGAATCTCGGAGGTTGTACTTGCAGGAAATCCTTAACTGTCTGCACAGATTTTGCCTTTTCTTCAAACTTTTTTAAGACCTCCTGAGCAGAGGAGCCAAATAAATTTTGTTTCTCCAATGGAGCATCCAGGAGTTTAGCTTTAACATGGTCTGGCAAAGATTGTTCCTTCAACCAGGCATGCCTACTAATAACTGCCCCAGTCATAGCTGACCTAAATGAAGCCTCCAATGCATCATAGCCACATTTTAAGAAATGATTACTAACCTGCTGAGAGTTGTGTACCAAATCCTGAAGGGATTTACGGTCAAGGGGTTCAGCAGAAGAAAGTTTCTTATTCAGTTCATCTAACAAATACTCTTGGTACTGTATCATATGAAATTGACAATTTAATGCACTGGCGGAAAGAGTAGCAGAAGTATATACCTTCTTTCCCCATCTCTCTAAAGCTCTAGACTCTCTTTCAGAAGGTAGTGGATTTTTGGCAGTGGCAGCCGCAACCCCTTTAGGGCCCTGAGCAATAGTTTCTGGGTCTGCCGAATGGGCTTTATACAAATGGAAATGTGAATCCGGGACCCTGTAGTATCTATCAGGTTTGGCAGGGGCCTGAGGGAGAGTATCAGGGGCTGAGCTGACATCATTGTACACATCATCAATTACAGTCAAAACAGGAGGTATAGCTAAGGGCCTATGTTGAGGCAAATGTAAAAAGGTCCTTAATCATTTTCTGGAATCAGAGAATTCCTGACCTTGCCATTGGAAATGCTCTCTCATGGAGTGTAAGGTCTCGCCAAAAGAAAACTCTTCAGGAGGGGAGGCCGAAGGGATAGAATCTTCAGCATCAGAATCCTCATAGGGCGAATAAGCCCCCTCTTGGTGGTCTGACAAGTCAGATCCATCAGTGGACTCATCAGAAGAGTGTGGGTCAGAGGGGTCAGTCCTGGGCCTTTTGTCAGGCGGTGGGCGAGAGGCCCTTTCAGGGTGAGGTTGTGAACCTCTAATCAAAGAAATAAGGTCCTCAGCAAGGCTGAGGATCTGAGAACTAGAGGAAGACCTCTGGGAAGTAGATTTGGGAGGCAAAGCTTTAGAAAGTTTAGCAGCCTTAGCCCTAAAAAAAGCCTTAATGGACATGGAAGCAGGGGGCCTAGCTGCCCCACGTACAGGAGTAGAAATGTCCAAAGGAATGGTGTCGGACATTTCCTGGGCACTGGTTTCGGTAGGGATCTCGGTAACCGACTCAGCCGGGGCCTCCTGGGCCGCGGTGGTCGGTTGAATGATTTCGGAAGAAGGAAACTCCGCGGACTCGGTTTCAGCCGAAACCAAGACACTCGCAGTAGGCCTTACCGTGGTTTCATCCAAAACCGCGGGCCGCGAGTGTCGGCCCTTGTCCTTCCGTTTTTTCACCAAATGCGAAGTCGGAGTCTCAGACGGCATTTTATATGCAAAAGTGGCCCAAACAAATTCCTCTGCAAACTCCGACCGACGTCTAAGAGTTCATCGGTTGAAGGAAGCACAGGTTGAACAGGCCGATACGTCGTGGTCTGGGCCTAAGCAAGGAAGGCAGTAGGAATGGAAATCCTTATGAGGTATTTGTTTCCCACAAGTTAAACAATTATTTACTTTGTCTGACATCGGCTGAGGCAAGAAAGAGTCCCCAATGGGGTACTTAGCTTTTTCGAAGTCTTCGGTAGCTGAATTCACTGGATCTGACTGACCGGCACTTGCAAACAGCTTCTGCTTCGGGCACCGCGCGGCAAGAAAGACTGAGGAAAATGGCGTCTGCTGATGCTTTTATACCCCAGACGCTCTGACGTCGGGGAAAGTGCGACATCAGCCGAGGCCAGACCCAGACTTTGGAATCCGGCCGACCGAAGGGCTGCCTGAGGCAGGACAACCCATATGTTATGACTGCAGATGCATCCTTGAAGGACATCTGCAGCACCAGGAAAACATCAGTTTGGGACAAGAATGTGACATAAAAGAACTTGAGCAAGAGGGGGTGTATAAATACTTGGGAACTGATGAAGGATTAGCAATAAAACATGAACAAATGTGAATAAAGCTTAGTAAGGAGTACTTTAAAAGACTTAAATTAATCTTAAAAACAGCATTGACACCTAGGAACAAGATCCAAGCTATAAATCAATTTGCTCTTCCTGTCCTAACATAGTTTTGGAGGAATTGACTGGCCCCAAAAAGTGTTGGATAGATTGGATATTAAAAGAAGGATGCTTCATGCTCAAATGATTTATAAAAATCAGTGTATACCAAGATTAGACATTCCCCATTCTGAAGAAGGGATTGGCCTCCTTGAAATTAATTACATGTAAAGATCTGCAGTCGTGGGACTCCACACATCTACTGACCTCACAAGATCCAAATGTGGTGAAAGTTTTGAAACATGCGGAGAATAAATCTAAGATGACATCTCTGCTTAATTTAGCAGAAGCATATAGATGTCAAGCAGGAATGGAAATCAAACCAGAAGTGGATAACCAGGCAGCAACTGAATGTGCTAAAAAACAAAAGAAAGAATATAAGGTGAAGGACCAGGTGAGAAGGCAAGAAATGTGGAAAAAACATAAATATAGTTGTAAGTATAGAAAAACTTCTGGAAGAGCCTCATGTTGATCAAGAAAGAATGCATGAATGGTTAAGGAGAGGTGAATTTACATCAAGAAATGAAAGGTTAATATTGGCAGCCCAAGACAGTGGGCTACGTACATGCTGGTTTACTAAGTGCATTGAACATGTGGGAAAAAGACATATGCAGGTTTTGTGGAACCGAACTGGAAACAAGTCACACACCTTATTGCTGGTTGCAACTCTCTAATGGCAGAGGAACTGTATACTGAAAGGCATAATAATGTGGCGCGATTGTTACACTGGAGATTGTGCAAAGATTACGGTATCTAAGTGGCTGAAAAACACTGGAAACATGAGCCACAGAGAATCATAGAAAATTATGTTTACATCACATGGGATCCAGAGAATCATAGAAAATTATGTTTACATCACATGGGATCACCCAATATCAACAGTCCAAAAGACTAGTGGTCCATGAAAAGAAGACAAAAGTAGCATTGATTATTGAAATTGCCACACCTAGTGACTACAATGTCTTGCGTACAGAGAGACTCAAAGTCATAAGATACCTCTATCTGCAGGCAGAAACGAGATCCATGTGGAAGAAAGATACCCAGACCGTTCTAATAGTAGTAGGAGCAACTGGTCTTATAAAAATTAATTTATAATCTTATTTAGATATGTTACCAATTCATGTAACACCGTATGAATTGCAGGAGGAGTCATTGCTGGGCACACTGCAGATGCTGTGAAGAGCACTTTTGGCTAACATCAGAGTGAAACAATACTAATTTCATGAACTTTAATTGTACTTTGACTTAGGAATGGGGTCCATTCCCATCATGGTATTACAAACCCAAAAGACATGGAAAAATTAAAAAGGCAAAATGTTCTAAAATGAAAAATGTTAAAGTGTGGCCAGGGTATTCCAGGGTATGTTTGGAAAGAGCATAGGTATCCCTTTTTAGTTCTAATATCACAAGTGTGCTCAAATTCTGTCATGTAGACACCTGTCTTACCAACATAAAACCCTTCAGGTGTTAGCACTGAGCACAATAAATGACTACAGTAGAATTACAGTTAGAATATTTTAGGTCTGAACTGGACAACATTAATGACAAACTAATTACCAATTAAAAAATACTTGCAGTACAGTGCAAATGAAGCATGACATCACTGGGGGCTTGGCATTCATGTGATACATTTCCCTTCCTTAGACTAGTGTATATATGGACTCAGTTTTTCAAACACGGTTTTATCTGAAGAAGTTTGCATGAAGAGCACAACACCTGAAACATAAAACAAGGACCGCAATGAAGTAAGTATAGAGCATGGAAAAGATGGCAGTAAGGATGAAAATATAATGGGTGTGGGTATATGCAGATCAGGTAACATAGGGATGCAGGGGCAGTCAGGAAGTAGGAAAGGACTCAGGAAATATGGTGGTGTCTTGGACAAAGAATGCTAGAACAGAATATGCAAGTCCTGATGAAAAAGATGAGGCTATATGGGGCAGCTTAAACAGTGGTCACAGGACAGAGAAATCTGCTGCAGAACACTCCGTCAGGACTGGTATGAAGAAGCAGAGTTAGACTAGAAGACACAAATAAAGTCCCCAAAGGTAATCCTACAGTGGAGAAATACCGTATGAGGAGTGATTTAGGAAAGGAAGCATTAGACAGTCTGTCAAGCATAGAGGTTAAGAAGATGAGAGGGTAAAGTAGGGGAAATTATGGGGCAATCAAATTATGAAACAACTTAGAAGACAGAATGTAAATAACAGCCTGACATTAATAGTAGTCAAGATGATCATGGGGCAATACTGGACCAATTCAGCAACAGTTTAAGCTGGAAGGGTCAACAATGCAAAAGTTTTGTTTTGTGGACCAGGTGGCTGCTGCACAGTAACTCGACTTCCCAAACCCCCAAGTGGCAGCACTCAGTTTTAAAGCTGGCTGGGACGAGGGAAAATCCTGGTAGCCAGTAGATCAGAGAATCTACCCATGCACTCAGGACTGGTGCACACTAGTAATACCTTGATGGGTAGTTTGAATGCAAACAAAAAAGCACTGCATAGTAATTATCATGGGGCTAAAAAAGGTAGCCACATCACAGTAAAGTACAGTTGTGTACACTTGCCATAAATGTAGATGTTCAAGTGTATTCACTGTTGCAGTCATTACATTTGGGTAATCCTGCTGGCAGGTTTCCCTCAGTCGACCTGAATTCCAAAGTCTTGGGTCCTGCATCTGCCACCGTCGCCCCTTCCATGACGTCAGGTCGTAAGGGGTATAAAAGAAGCAGCCGACGCAATTTTCTTTTTCTTGCCCCAGATGTCAGGTGCTCCCTAAAAGGGTAGCCAAAATTTATATCTTTATATAAAATTACATGCACCAATATAAACTTTACCTTCATCTACAAGCAAATACACCATATAGGTTCCATCAGAAGAAGAGGTGGATGGCGGGTGGGTAACCTGGACTGCAACAGTGAATACACTCGAACATCTACATTTATGTTAAGTGTACACAACTTACTAGCTTCTTCATGTTTCACTGTTGCAGTCACTACATTTGGGTATATTCCCAAAGCTATGGTTGGGAGGCTGGAGCTAAACAGCATTAGGAGCAGCTATGAGACCCTGCAGAACTGCAGTGGCAAAGCATGCCCTGGATTTAGAGTAGAGTGGCAGATGATGGTACTTTGCAAAGGTGTGCACTGAACTCCAAGTAGCTGCCTCTAAAATATCCTTGGTTGGTACTCCCCTGAGAAAGGCTGCTGAAGTGGCTGCAGCTCTGGTTGAATGTGGCCTAATGCCCTTAGGCACTGGCTTTCCATGGTATAAGTAGCAGAAACGAATGCAGTGGCCTATCCACTTTGAAATAGTCTGCTTTGAGATAGCCTTTCCTTGTGATCCTGCAGCATATGCCACTAGTAATTGCTCTTTCTGAAAGCTTTGGTTCTGTCCAAGTAGAATCTAAGCTGTCTGTGTACGTTCAAAGAATTCAGAATTCTTTCCCCCTTGTTCTGTGGATTTGGATAAAAAGTTGGCAGATGAATGGGTTGGTTAAGAGCCACACTGGACACCACTTTAGGCATAAATGTTGGGTTTGTCCTCAGGGAGACCCTGTCCGGATAAAAAAATGATAAAAGGTTCCACAGCCACGAGTGCCTGTAGCTCTGAAACTCATCTTGCAGAAGTTATTGCTAGGAGCAGAGCTGTTTTCCAAGATAAAAACTTTATATCAGCAGTAGCAGCTGGCTCAAAAGGAGGCAGGGAGAGTTTTTCCAAGACATAGTTGATGTCCCATGCAGGCATTGGTGATCTCCTTGAAGGCTTTAAATTTTTGGCTCCTCTGAGGTATTGTTTTAATAATGGATGAGAAAAGACTGGTGGCACTGCATTGTAATGAGCCAAAATGGCAGAGGCACAAATTTTAATAGATGAGAAAGATAGGCCTTTGTCCAGCATCTCAGTTAAGTATTGTAAAATCTGAGGAATGTTTGGCACAGCTGTATCTATTCCTTATGCCTGGTTCCAAGCACAGAATCTCTTCCATTTTCCAGCATAAGATTTTCTAGTACTAGGCCTGCTGGCTTCCAAAATGACATCACAGCTTTGCTGAGAGGTGTGTTTTGTATGACTACATTATCCGCCATGCTGCCAGGTTGAAAGTCCTGAGTTGGCTGTGCAGGATCTGTTTTGTTTTGCTGGGACAGTAGATGAGGTACTTTAGGTAAGGTCCAAGCTGGGCATTAAGACAAGCTCCTTAATATTGGGTACCAGTGTTGGCGGGGCCAGTCTGGTGCAATCAGTATCATCTTTGGCTTTTCCTGTCTGACCTTTAGGAGTACCTTGTGGAGGAGAGGCAGAGGAGGAAAGGCATATACCGATAGGTTTTTCCAGCTGAAGGATAGGGCATCCACTTTCCATGCTTGTCCGAGATAAATCCTTGTGCAGAATCTTTTTACTTGGTAGTTGTGAGTGGAGGCAAATAGATCTATGTCCAGGCATCCCCATTTCCTTGTTATCATGGAAACCATGCTGAAGACGTGTGGATCCAGCTGCCACTCGTGGGGATCCATGAGATTTCTGCTTAGTTCGTCTGCCAGAGTATTTTTCCTTCCTGGCAGGAATTGTGCCTGCAGATGTAACTGGTAAGTCAATACTGTGTCCCACAAAGTCATGGCTAGTCTGCAAAGGGGGTAAGAATGTGTGCCCCCCTGCTTGTTTATATACCACATGACCGTGGTGTTGTCTGTCTTTATCAGTAGTTGTCGTGGATGAAGTAGGTCCTTGAAGGCTGTCAGGGCATTTCGAACAGCTAGCATCTCTTTTTTGATTGATATGTAGATGCATTTGGTTTGAGGTCCATGTGCCCTGAATGCATCTTCCTGCCATGTGGGCCCCCCAGGCATAATCTGATGCATCCGTTGTTAGTGTCTGCCTGGCTGGGGGTAATGTGAATGGCTGTCCCTTGTTTTGGTGACAAGCCTTTGCCCACCATCGAAACTCCTGTTGCAGGCAGGGAATGAGAGTAATTATAGTTTTCAGGCTGTGGCAATGTTGAGTCCGAACACATTTTAGGTACCATTGAAGTTTCCTCATATGCAGTCTTGCATATGGAATTAGTAGGATGCAGGATGCCATGAAGCCCAAAGCCTGCAGAATTTTTCTTGCAGATAACTGGGCCTTTGTTGCTAACATTCTAAAATAGGTAGTCAGTTGCCTTTGTTTGTCTGGTGTGAGAAGCCATCTGGGCAGTTGTATTTAAGCTCGCACAAAGGAATATTATCTCGAGAGGGTACTAGCCTTTGATTTATTTTCGTTGACTGTGTACCCTAGGCATGTTAGAAGTTTTTTCACAAACGCCAGATGCTGTAGAAGGATGTCCTTGTTCTCTGCTTGAATTAGACAGTCGTCCAAGTAAGGATATATTTGTATTCCTCTTTGTCTGCAGAATGCAATTACTGGTGCCAGGCACTTTGCAAAGACCATGGGCGCAGTAGGTAAGCCAAAGGGCAGTGCAGAGAATTGGTAATGCATTGAGCCAGCCTTGAATCTGAGGTATCTTCTGCATATTTGTCTGACTGGGACATGCAGGTATGCCTCTTTTAGGTCTAAAGTTACAAGCCAAGCGTTCTTGCCCAGCATGGGCAGAAGCTGCTGCAAAGTCAACATTTTTAGAAAGACAAAAAGAAATGTCGTTGGCTGCTTCTTTTATACCCCTGACAACCTGACGTCAGGGAAGGGGTGACAGCGGCCGACGCAGGACCCAAGACTTTGGAATTCAGGCCAACCTGCCAGCAGGATTACCCAAACGTAATGACTGCAACAGTGAAACACTAAGAACATCAAAGCCACAGTAAAAAGGGTACGGGTAAGGAAATTGACCAAGCTGCCATGGAAAGTGAAAGCAGATCAGGGTGGAGAGTCAGCACTAAGAATCACAGAAGGATGGTTCCTTTGTGTACTTTGGAGAATAAACAGAGGTGAAAATTCAACTTCATAGACTGCAAGTAAAGAATGAATACACAGGGCATACCAATTAGGCATAAAGTTACAGCAACACCTTTCAACATAACAGGGGGTTGCACACTGGAAAAGGGATAAAGGGAAGTCAGGTAACTGGCTTAAGGAAAGCCTCAGAACAGAAGAAGCTGTAGAAAAAGGTGGTTAAGGAACTAGAATAAGACAAGGTGCAAAATCCTAATAAGCATATCTGACAGGATCCTAGGCAGCTTGGCAAAAGTACCTGTAGATTCCATGACAGGACTTCACCTATTTAGTTGGTAGCAGTGAGTTTCCAGTATTGCAAGTGTTGTGATATTTGTTACTGTGGAAAATCTGATTCAAGCACCCAAGACAGCAAATTCTGAAATCTACTGCACCAGGACTATACATTTTTTCACAAAGGGGTGTTGCCCTTCACTTCCATACGATGAAGGCTGTGTCACTCATATTCCTAAATTGGGTATGTATATAAGTACACATAATGCACATCCATATTGTAACTTGGGCTTTACCTCTGTATTGTATAAAGCTACCCATTTGAGAAATAGAATTTTTTTTCCTGGGTCTCCTCTGAAAAGAGGCTACTACACTCAAATCAGTTTACCACAGTCAACAAAAGCAACAGAGGATAGAGGGTAGAGATGTAGCTAGACAGATGATTATAAATATATAAGAGAAAAGTAAATAGAAGCCGACAGATATCAATATGAATATAAAACATATAGATATGAACAGTGAATATACAAATATGGATAGAGAATATAAAGATATGAAAATACAGCTACATGTGTATATATGTTTATTATATAAGAGAGATCTGTACATATGTACACAAAATTACTGGGAGTCATCCTAGACGAAAACCTTACTTTTTACCTCCATTTCCCATGAATCTATCAAAAAGACTCTCCAGAAATTAGGCTCCCTCTACAGGGATAACATTTTTTTTGGCTGCTCCACCAAACAAACCCTTGCCCAAACCTCTCTCTACTCTTCACTCCTATATAGTGCCTTACCTCCTTACTAATATCCAGTCATCCCTAAAAAATAAGCTTCAGTCCTTTTACAATAAAACTGCCAAATGTGCAACCAATGCCAAATATTCATCCCATCACTGCACTTCCTTACAATTGCTTACCTGGCTTGAATTCTCCCATCACCTAAGATACCTACAATTAACCATTGCACACAAAATTAATTTATAACCCATTAGACTTCCCAGCACTATCTTCCATCCTAACTCACCACCACCCAAATAGATCACTCTGATCAGAAAACCAGCTCCTCCAAGCTGACAAAACTCCCAGCAGGTCATATACTCTACTCCTTCTCCACTGCCAAACTATGGAATATACTCTCATTAGCTATTATGAGTATCCAAAACACCTTGTACTTCAAACATCATTGAAATAGCACCTCTCCACTCTTTGGCACTGTACATGTACTAACTTCCATCTTCCTAAAACTTAACTCTGTGGACTTCAATCTTATCCCCTATTTATTTCTCTAATTTCAGCTTAGTCCAACATATTCCTCCTACTTAAATCGTATCCCCCTCTTCTACCTCCCACTCACTCCACTATTCTCTCCCCAATACTAAAATATATATGAGAGAGAGAGAGAGAGAGAGAGAGATTAGCTATACATATATATATACACATAATGGATTTTATATATATATATATATATATATATATATACACACACACACACACACACACACACACACACAGTATATATATATATATATATATATATATATATATACACATACACACACATATATATATATATATATATATATATATATATATATATATATACATATATATATATATATACACACACACATACATACACACACATACACACACACATATACATATATATATATGTATCTATATATATACATATATCTATATATATATACATATATATATATATATATATATATATATATATATATATAGATATATATATATATATATATATATATATATATATATAGATATAGATAGAGATAGATACATATATGCATATACACACACAGCCCATTAGAGATTTATTCGAAATCTCCCCAAAATTACTCATTTTCTACAACCAATGCATCTACTACTGAAATCTCTAACCCTCTGCTAACCAACCTGTAATTATACCAAATATATACTCTCACTCAATATCATATGTACCTTGGACCGTCTTTCTGAACTACCAGTGTCTTATATTATTTCCCTGCATAACCAAATTTTTACAGAGAAAAGCCGAAAGACACGACAACAACAACTATATTTGTGTTTATACTGCTCATAATTATGCCTTTTTTGTTAAGAACAATTGTCCCCAAATATCTGTATTTTACATTTCCCTGCATCAACAATTTTTCTACAATGTACTATACTACATTTATACTGCTTGTTATAACTATGTCTTCCGTCAATAACAATTGTTTGCAAATATCTCTGTACAATATATTATATTAACTCTGGAAATGCTGTACCACTCACTAGATGAATATACTCCTATACAGAGTCTAGTGTGTGTCTATTCCCAAATCACGCCTACAGTCTCAGCATTATGATGCTCAAACTCAAGTTCTTACCAATAAAAAGTACACACACCCAGTTCTACATACAGGACATACTCTTCCAAAAGAATGAAGAAAGCCAGTGATACCACGCCGAAAAAGAGGTCACAAGAGCTAAAAGCTCAAGATCTTCACTTTAGTAACAGTAACGGTTAAAAGAATGAGAAAATTACATGTTGGTCCCCTAGAAGTAAAGAACCCAAAGACAAGAATCATGCATTAGTGGACTACAGCTCATATCTGTCCAACCTCATCCAGTTCACAAACCAGATTAAACAGACTTGAAAAAAGAACTTTGATGGATGTGGTAGACACTTAAGGCTTTTAAATCACTTAGGACAGAAAATTAATAAGACTGTAATATGGGGAAAGCTAACAAAATAGGTAAGAGATTGGCCGAGTGCCAGGAAACCAAGCATTTTTATTAGCGAGTCTGAGGTGGCAAGTATGATCCCTACAGTGGTCAGCCTCAGCCTATCCGGGTTTCATCCTCCTGTCACAATCCATCCATCCTGAACTCCTTTTCCCATTTTGATAATGGGGTCGGAGTGTCACCTGTACAGTGAATCATCTTGAGCCAACGTTTACGCTACCAGGTGTGGCCAACACTGCAGCGGTAATTCTTTCGCACCACTTACTAGCGCACACTCTCTCACCTACAGCCAATTTAGAGAGTGTCCTACCTACCTAACTGCATGCCTTTGTAATGCTGGAGGAAACCGGAGCACCAGGAGGAAACCCATGTGACCACAGGGAGGACATGCAGACTCCGCACAGAAGGTACCCCAGCCAAGAATCAAACTGGAGAACCACTTGCTGTGAGGCAACAACTCTAATCGCTGCACAACTGCGGCCACCCTCCTTCCTTCCTGTCACAAGGGCCTGTAAAAACACAGTCAGTGTGTTTGTGCAGGTGTCACTAAAGTGGCACAGTAGTGAAGTGCTAATCCTGCAGACGGATACAGGGAAATTAGCAAACTTGGTCGAGAAGTAGCAACAGCAGCTTAATACACAGGTGATATGCAAAGTAGCATAGAAAGCACCATGACACTTTCTATTGGTTTAACTATAGTGTTTCAATTGCTAATACTGTGGTACAATTTCATTTTGAAGTCTGTTCTATTGGCATGAAAGTTGCTAATAACTGTGACAATTGGTGCTTTTTTGTTATTGGTTTGGATTTGAGCACTTGGTGATCAGAGTGTGTGTGTGTGTGTGTGTGTGTGTGTGTGTGTGTGTGTGTGTGTGTGTGTGTGTGTGTGTGTGTGTGTGTGTGTGTGTGTGTGTGTTCTACAAAATGGCCTATCTACTTGGTGAAGTCACCTTAAATGGCACAGAAAAGAATCTCAAAATGATGACTGCAGATTTGAACCACCATGTACAAACTGGAAAGAAACTAAGATGCATTCTCAGTGGGAACCAATTGAAGAATATAAACTCAAAGACCATATTACCACAGCTGGAGTACTATGTACAGTCAAGAGGGTCCACAGAAAGGCCACCATGGTAATAAAATTGCTGGAAAGAGGGTATATAAAAGAATTTAAACCTGTTTAAACTGGAAGCAAGCAAGGAAATGCAACATATCAGCACATAAAATAACTTTCTGTGTTAATACAAAGGAAGAGAGCAGGACTTTCAACAGAACGGGTGGGTTGAAGAGGTTACTAGAGAGAATCGTGGACTAATACTACATATGTGTATCATACTGCTTAGTTGGTGTATAGAGGAACAAAGCCCTGACTGCAGCCTCGATTACCAGACTTTGATTATGGCCCCAGGCACCACTTTGTGCAGGTTTAGGAGGGGAGGGATAATGATAAAGATGAGGTTAAACTTGCACTGCACATGTCTGTGCGTGTCTCTCTGCGTCTGTGTGCGTCTTGGCATACTCACAGTAACGGTATCTGTGGTGTAGACCAAGGATCACATGGAGATGCTCGTCTGGCAAGAGGGTAGGGCCAGTAGGTCGCACTAAATATGGAACTGTAGGCATGTGTCACAAAGGCCCATTGCATAACAACCCTTGAATTCTACTTCAGCATAAGCAGGACAATGGGGATCAACAAAAAAGGCACAAAAGGAAAGTTCTTGCACCCAGTTTGCATTCCTTTGATCTCAAGGGAAACAATGGACCCATAGGGCTCTCACTTCAGAAAACAAATGGGGTCATTAGCTAACCAGGATAGAAAGGTTTCATGGTCAGTAAGGGGACTTGATTAAAACAGTAAAAAGAGTGTGGGCAGCAGCTACAAAGAGGTGATTACATAAAAAAATGGCCAGACCAATACGACTGTCTTGGCTTTTCTTAGTGTTAATACATGAACTCCATTACAAGTATGTAGTATAATCAAAAAGTCTGGAACAGTAGTAGAGGAATACAGAATGTTAAACTGCATATGGGACAAGGAAAACAGGCCCAAAAGGAGGCATAAATACTCTTAAAATGACATACATAAGACAGGTAGCAGCACAAAACTGTTTACTGAAGTGCACTACCAAAAAGCCTTCACAGCAAGGGTGCACAAAGAGAGAGAGAGAGAGAGAGAGAGAGAGAGAGAAAGAGAGAGAGAGAGAAAGAGAGAGACAAAGCTAGTGAGAAAGTCATTAAGGGCTAAATCATACACGTAACAGAGAAACACTTGGCTTAGAAAACAAGGAGTTGAAAAACTGATTTTAAAAGTTATCATACTAAACAGAAAAATAGTCTGCCAAGATGTGTGCTTCCAAATAGTTTTAAAATGGGAGAAGCTTCTTACTTTCACAATCTCAAGATACATTAGTACCACACTTCCGATTCATGAAGTCTGAACTTAGTAAGGAAATAGCACCACACATAGTTTTACAAAAAACAAAGTACAGGAACTACGACTGCTGTAGTCCGTACCATATCCTAAATAAGAAGCGTTTCCTGAAGCCCACTAACATACTTGGCATTTCTTTTTTTTTCCTACAGGAAGGCAGCTGTGAAACTGGCAAATGGGCAAGAACAGAACGAGACTGTAAACAATTTTTAGAAATGCCTATGTGAGCAAGTGTACGAATGTGTACAGAGGAAATAATTCTTTATATTTAGTCAAGTCTTTTATAAACTTGTCATAAATGCAAAGTGTTATCAGCAATAAAGCAAGGCATCTAGATAACATTTTAAAACCTTTGACTATGGGGATGCTGTGACCCTATATGTAGGCTCCTATGATGTAACTAAGTAAAAGAGCAACTATAACTATTTTGATACAAATTCTCAGTTATACATATGGCATCTTATCTGCACAGAAAAATGAACAGAGATGAACTGACTGGCAATAATTCACACACAATATTCGGGATTTGCTATGTGTTTCAAGAAAAATGCAATAGTCTTTGTAATTTTCCTCAAAATTTGCCTCGTTTAGTTGTACTTCTGGCTCTTTAGAATGTTAAAGGGTCACTGTTCTAGTATGAAAGCTCTCGCATGCCCTCAGCCGACCTGCAGAGATGCAGTCTCTCTTACCTCTAAGTCTGTATGGCTTGTGGCTGGGTCTGTAGTTGGATAACATTCACAGTCAGGGAAAGTATTCAGATTTTTTTTTGATCCAATGTCACACAAAATGTCCACTCAAGGGCAACAGCAATCATATAAAACCATATTACAAATAGTTCTGAAAGCTGGAGTTTTTACAGGCTTGGGAGTAGCTCTGTTGTAGAGCCAGACAAAACAACCCATCAGTGACTGTGGCTAAGCCACAACACTTAAGAAAACCGGTGGAGTAAATGACATCATACTGCAGAATCTAGATGTTCTGGTACTAGGGTGAATACTTTTTGTATCTGTGCTTGGTATAAGTGCATTAAAAAAATCTAAACTTCAACTTGAAATCTAGACAGAGGATAAGGAGGCAGAGAGGCAGGCTGCTGAAACACACACTGCAACAGAGTCTATAAGAAGAGTCAATGCCCTGTCCTTGGTTTTCGAATGACTGACTTTTTTTCAATATAGCAGTGTTTACTCAATATCCTGTCCTTGACTTTAAAGCTATGCTGATGGGTAAACTATGCAGTGTAAAGAAAGTGGCAAGTATTTGCTCACAGTATTGCTGGACATCTGCAGCTAAACTATCATTCCATTCTTTGTTTAAATCCTTTACTTTCTGCACAATACAGAATAGGGAGTGAGCAAAACAGATAAGGAGGCATTTATTTACTGGAGATCAAAGATGATTCAAGAGAGCAATTATTTCTGTAAATATAATTCAAGTTCCTATGGTTAGCCAGAAAAATGTGAAACTTCGGCATTACTTTCTAAACTATAATACAGTTAGAAGGAATATGCCAGGTCAGCCTACGAAAATGTAGCATATACTCACAGCTTTTATTTTAAGTATATACTACCACCCAAATAAAGTCCTTTACAGTAGTCTCACCAACTACAGACAACTGACAGGAAGAAAAAGAAAAATATGCAAGGCCAAGGGGTGATGCTGAACTATTTGGGGATTAAACTATTTAGAGGCATATATTGTGCGAAGTACATGTTTCAGGAAGTTAGCAAGTCTGCAGAATGCATTTCATTCACAAAGTATTATCTAAAACATTAGGCTATAATACAAGTGGGTGTCCCATAAGTCTTTTAGTACACCACAAATACTAACACAAGTAAGGCATGACTGGATCGAGCGTATAAAAGCATCACTCCTGGGGGACGGAGGTAAATGTACAAGGCGATTACACACTATCAGACAACCCTGAAGTACTTTATTGCCAATATATACAGGACTACTTCTAGCGCCACTATTTTTCTGTGGTTCAGTGAATCACACTGACATACAAAACAATTATGTCTGCAGTTCAAACCAGAAATTATCAAGAATGCACTTTGCAATGTCACTTTACAATTAAGCAGTAACATACTACATGCACTAATGACACATGAAGGTGGATTGTGAGGCACAAGGTAACGCTACTGTAATGCCTTGAGAATATTCACTTTAAAAGTATACCCTGTAGTGTAAAAGACTTTACAGCAAAATCCCACTTCAGCTGTATGATTCATTTACAGTAATCGCAGCCATAGCAGGTTAACCTAGCACCCTAGGAGTTGTAGGACAAAAAAAATCCAATTCTGGTATCAGACATGTGACAGCAAGCCAGGGTCCTGTTCTGTGCCCAAGTTCTCCAGTGCAAGCAAACAAGCAAGTGTGTCCATTTCCAAGGAGCAACTGTAGCACATCAGTTACTAGAAATGTAACAAGTACCTTGCAATGGTTTAAGTGCCACACAGAGTACTGAAGCACTTCAGCTCTGACTGCTAATGTACTGCTAATGTACTATCACTGTTCTATCACCATTCTGTAATGTACTCCGTCCAGATCAGTCATCTGCCAATCATGCACCCTGACATCTTGTACACTTCAATCCACCCTAGCTACATGTCTAACATTAATTATATCATAATAAAGGTCACCACTGCTGTGTAATAACACAAGATGTATAAAATTCTCATATCACAGCTATGGAATACAGCCAAACCCACAGTTTTCAGACTAGTCCATGCATATGGAGCTAAAAGATCTGTGACTAAATGCACCTGTATGTTCTTCTGTAACAGTCAACAAACTGCAACATCTGCACATCAGAGCATTCAGTATGTAACAAAGGCAATAGGAATGAGCTTCTAGCCACATGACATTTTACTCAGTGAGCTTCTAGAAAGAATGAGCACCGCAGGATATTTGGCTGTCACTAGTCATTAGCATATTTAAATCCACATACCCCCATGTGCTGCAACAACCTGGATACAACAACCTAGCATATTAATAATTTACAGAAGAATGAGTCCATCAATTCTCATCTAGCTACGGAATATGTTTATTCAGAGTCTTAGAATAGACTGGATACTGGAACAGATACAGTAATGGTTTTTACCTTTGACAAAATAAATTGACAGTCAATCACCATTATAAGTGCTAAAATTAGATTTTATATTTGTGCAAGTGTGGTGTTCTCCGGGTTGTGGTAACTTTAACAATTACTTTGGAGTACCTTTTCCGCATACACCATTACCTACCGCATATGTGGTCTCAAACTCCACCATTACAAGCTTGAAGATATGAACTTGGATAATTCCAGATTATAATGTTTTAACTCGCTATTCTTTAGTTAATTTAGAGGAGATTAACTCACATACTTAGTGCTGTCAAAAAAAATGCATACTCGGAACATTGACTAACAACATAGTGTTTTTCTGTTAGACAAGTGCTAAAATGTTTACAAACTGCCTAGAAATTACAGTTAGCGATGAATAATGCCCTCTAGGTAACAAGTTAGCAGGAAAAAATGTGGCACTGGATGAGTTATTGAAAGGAACATAAATTCTAATAATTGTAACTTTTATTTTCCAGAAGGGGTAACAGTATAGGCAATTTAGCCAACTAACGCTAAGCTGTCATTTATTTGTGACATGGGGCATGGCAAACGCTGGAACATTTTAGAACTTTCTTAAAATTTTATTTTTGAACTTTAGTGGAATGTACCCAAGTGCAAACAGCCACATTTAAGCCTGAATTGCCTCAACAACTCAAACCACAGACAGATATGCCACAGCAGCATTCATTTTAGATTTGAAATGGACTGCAAATGTGTTTGCTTTAAGTACAGAAGAACCAGTCATAATCAGCAAACATCAGCATTGACAATGCAATTTATGATACACAAAGAACACCTTTGTACTGGAATATCAGTCCTGTGCCATTGTTGAAAAAATAAAATTATGCCTGCACTCCCAAGTAACTCCATGCTAGAATCATTTCCTTATATGGCCACATAGCATCACCAAATGAAAGGCAAACCTACATCTCCGCTACAAAATAGGCATGTTTCACAGAATCTACCCATTAGAAGCTAGAGTCTAGCTGTGCTTCTATCAAAAGTCTGAAACTGTTCAGCAAACTAATACAGATCTGCACTTTTACATTACATATCACATCTAAGGCAGTTTCTCAATTAAAATGGAAAGTAGAATTACATCACAATTAATACAACATTGTCCTGCTATCACATCCAGCATACACCTACAATAAATACAGCCAGACAACCGTGTAACACTCAAGATACAGAAGGGAAGACAACTACCACTCTGGCTTTTAAGGAAAGTATTTCCAAAGAAGTCAAATATCATTTGACAGTGGTAAACCCCACCAGACAAAGTTTTTACATGTTACCGAAGATTCATAAGAATTCTAATAAGCCTCCGGACAGACCCACAGTGTCAAGCAGGAGTTCCTTAACAGAACCTCTTTCGGCCTTTTTCACTAAATATTTAAAACCTCTTCTGGTAAATGTACGGGTTGGGCTCGTATACAAAATACTACCTAGTTCCTCGATATAATAGCAGAAATGCTGACTGAAAAAGGTTAGTTGCTTTGCACACTTGATGTTAGTGCATTACATACCAACTTTCTGCATTGGGTGGGACTGTTCGCTTTGGATTTTTAGCTCACACGTACCTCTTTGTATAATCCTGGGTTTAATACCTTCTTCTTATGCCTCACAGAGCATGTGCTGACTAAAAATGTCTTTTAATTTTGATAATTTATGCTATTTGCAATTAAAAGGAACTGTGATGGGAGCATCTTTTGCTCCCATCTATGTGGACCCATTTATGGGATTTATTGAGCATCATTTGATATAAGACGCTAGTCATTAACATTTTTCTTGACTCTATGGACATTTGGCGCCACTACGTGGATGATTGTTGGTTGGTTTGGCGTTCTGATGAGATTTACCTACATGAATTTTTAGAATATTTAAATGAAAATAAGTGGGTTATTAAATTTACTGTTAATCATCATCCAAAGTAATTACTTTTTTGGATGCTTAAGTGAATGTGCTCAATGATGAAACTTTTGAGCAGCACTGTTTATAGGAAACATCCTCAAATTAATACCCCCCCTTCATGCCACTAGTTGCCATCCCCAACATGTTATCAATAACGTCCCCAAATCTCAGTTTTTAAGACCTAAAATAATTTGTTCAACTGAGGCTGATTATGATATACAGGCTAAAGATATGGCACAAAGGTTTCATAACAGGGGTTATTATTCCAATAGGAGCATTCAAAAGGCTGTATCTTCTGTACAACAAGTTGACAGACAAGCACTTAAATATCGTGACAAACATCAGACACAAAACTTATTAGGTTTATTATGGAATTTGGAAAAATACTGGTTTTCTGCAGATCATCATATATCAACATTGGGACATATCACAAAAGTAGAGTTTCCTACAGGAAAGGCAAGAGTATAAGTGGTTGGTTTAATCATTATAAGAAAGGGAACAGAATGGTACAAACATACACAGATGAGATTGGATGCCAGCAAATTAATGGGCTGCCATCCTTGTGGACACTGTAGGTTTATCCCAAAACAGAACTCTTTACCTCCCCCAATTGTCCTAAAGTATTTGATATTTTGGTGTATGGAAATTGCAGCAGTGAATAGGTGGTATATATGGTTAAATGTACCTGCCCAGCATTTTATGTAAGGCAGACATCACATCCATTTAAATTAAGAATATCTGAGCACTTAAGTGATATTAGGTGTGCTAGAAGCACCAGTGTCCTATATAAACATAGCTTAAAAAATCCCACTGCTAAATTTTCTTTCACGATTGATAGAATTCAAAAGCAATACATGCAGCAGGAGGGTTTGCATTCCCTTTTAAATTACAAAGAACGCAGGTGGATAATTAAATTAAAGGCTCTGTTTTCCCCTGGTGTTAATGAGCAATTGTAACCAACAGTATTCGGTTGAGGAAAAACAGCTCGCACAATACTGTTGGTTCTTGAACGTTGTGTTTTTTATTTGGTTAGCAATTGTAACTAACCAATGAAATTGTTGTGATATCATGGATTTTTCATTTATATGTTTGCTACCTGAGAGCACATTTAGTTAGCACTGATGAAGGCTATAAGCTGAAACCGATATGCTTTTTTTACCTGTTGGTGTTTGGAACAGATGTTTGTATGTGCTTCCAATTTGGATGGGATCTGTTGTTAATTTGATTAAACTTCAAATTTGAACAAGAAGCTATATTGTGTGCTGGCCTTTGGAGTTCAATATATATAATCATGAAACTGATGGTTACTCCCATGGTTGGTGTTTCTTCAAGCCACAAAAAGAAAGTTGAACAGCAGCCTCTGCTACCATAGCAGACTAGCAGTTCACTTCAGCTCCAGGTGGGTGATTCTGCTGTGGCTATTTGTTGTACCTCAGACCACTCTTTTACCCTGGCTCCCTACGGTGTAGCACCTACAGCCAACATGGATCAGGGGTTAGCCACGTCCTCTTCAGCTGTTGGGGTCCCTTCAGTGGGCAAGAGAGCCACATTTGTCAGTCCTGGGAGAGGGAAACAGGGAAGGTTTCCCTGTTGTGTTAGAATGCTGTGCCCATCCCTGGGAAGCAATGGCTACCATTAGTAACATGGCTGGCCCTATTTTTCCTGTCAAAAAGAACCAAAAAACCAAGCATGCATCTTCTACTCCTCAAATTTCTTTGGATAGGAGTAGTTTATGTGGACTGGCCCAGGGCTTGATGCCGACTATTGATCCTTCTTCTAGAGTAGTTTCTGGTAAAACAGAGGGATGCCTCCTTTCCTGAAAAAATTCAAGATTCTGAATCTGAACAGGAAGATGCAGGGACAGATTCAGGGTGTTGTCCTCAGATTTCTGATTTAGACAAAGAGGAAAGCTCTCTTGCTGATTCTCCCTATGGTGGTTACCCTTTCCTTACGACTACTGCTATACTGTCCCATTGTCTTCACTGGAGAAAAGTAGTGGTCTTAGAACTTCGTTGATGAGTTCAGTCAATTTCCAAAAATCATGAAACCCAGGTAGTGTTCCAAACCAACAAGCCTTTATTAGTCACAGGCAAGTGATCTTCAGTAACAAAAAAAATCAGAAATCAGCTACAGCCTTAGTTAATTCCTCTGCTGCTAAACAGTTAGGTGTGGAGAAAGTGTATACTTCTGCAACTCTGAATATTAGAATTTTAAATTGTCAGGCCCATGTGTTAAGCTTCCTGACATATTGGGAAAGAATGAGGAATGTTTTAACACCAGTTTCTTCTTCTGAAGACAAATCTTCTTTAAACAACTTAGCTTCTTCTATTGCACAGGTCCTACTTATTTTTTGCAGTGTGTGCATGATTCTGTTGATACTTTTCCCAGGGCCACTACCACCAGTATGGTTTTAAGGAGGTTTTCTTGGCTGCATTCCCAGAACCTTCCAGATGATAAAAATGAGATTTTAAATTCTCCCTTGGAAAGAGATTCAGTGTTTGGCCCCTCTGCTGCAGAGGTGATAAGTCTGATGAAAGGAGCAAGCTGATCCAGGGAATTACGATTTTTCAGCCCTCCTTTTCCAAATTGCCTAAGGAGTTTTCTTCCTCCTCATCCACTTTTGGGAAAAACAGAACAGTCTTCAGAAGTCAGGTAAACAGACATTTAATTAGCAGCAAGGAGGTCCCAAAAATGTGTTTCAAACTTCCCAAAACTACGGCCACTTTAACTCTAAATGGCTATTCAAGAGACCGTGTGATCCCCTCTCACCCTGTCTCTCTCTCTCTCTCTCTCTCTCTCTCTCTCCCAGAAAGCCTGAATCTCCATTTTTCCTCTTTCACAACAGATTTCAGACAAATGGGTGCTTTAAATCATTCATGAGGGTTACAGATGGCACAGGGTAGACATTCTTCCTTTCCTGGGGCTCATTCCTCATCCTGCAGATCAGACTGTTTTGATTCCACCAGTTCTTCATGACATTGTCCCAAGGAGTGATAGAACCAGGGAAGGGGTTTTATTCAAGGATGCTCCAAGTCCCAAGGCAAGATAACATTTGGAGACCAGTTTCAGATCTTTCTTTCCTAAACCAGTTTGTAATAGTGCCCAAATTCAAAATGACATTACTTCACAACCTGTTGTCTCTTCCTCCTCTTTCAACTTTTCTTGTAACACTAGACTTAAGACACTTGTCACATCCCTGATCATCCAGACTTCAGATGTTTAAGGTTGCGTGTGTATCTTTGGATCATATCAATTCTTTGCCTATCCATTTGGACTACTCACTGCATCAAGAGTGTTCACAAAGTGTCTAGCTCCAGTTATAATTCATTCCAGGCTAAAGGGTATCCTCACTTTTCCTTATTTAGATGACTTGCTTATCTTTGCAGAGTCTTTCAAAATGTCAGGAATCTCTCTTGGGTGAGAGATCGCGTGCACTACTTGGGATTCTAAGAGAACATTCAAACATCTTTCTTGACTTCCTCACACAGGATTGTGTTCCTGGGATGTCTACTAGACACCTCAGTTCAAAGAGATTTTCTTCCACAGGAAAAATGGATCTTTAGATATATTTCTAAGGTTTTCCCCTCAGACTTCAGTTACTGAGTGGGAATACCTCCAGATTTTGGGTCTCATTGCATCTATGATTCTCATGATACCCCAAGACAAGACTCCACATGAGAAAGATACAGTGGTATCTTAAACCTCTTTAGTCCCAGCATCAACACACCTTATATTTTCAAACCCCAGTACTTGGTTTGTCAAAACGGAAATCACTTGGAGACAAAATCTTTATATCAAGGTCTCCCCTTCTTACTACCTGCTCCAAATTAGTCACCACAGATGATTCAGGCTTTGCTTGGGGAATTGTTTCAGGAGAAAAAAAAAGTGCAGGTTGTGTGGGACACCAAGGACAGATGCAAGCATAAATATCAAGAAGATGCTTTCCCTGATCAAGGCACTCAATTCTCTGAACCATTTTTGGTCCCTGGGATATCATCAAGTGGTTACAGACAATAACAGTGATTTGGTACATAAACAAGCAAGGGGGAACCAGGTTGTACCCCATTTGCAGACTAGCCATGTTAGCATGGAATATAGCTTCATAACACAATCTCACTTTACAGCATTCTACATCCCAGAGCAAAACTGTGGAGCAGACAAACTGAGCAGGACTACGGCAGGCCCTCACAAATAGAACCTAGATCCAAGATGTCTTCCAAGATTTGATCCATCAATAAGGAGTTCCTCAACTACACCTTTTTACAGACTCATTGAATGATCAGTGTCAAAATTCTGTTCCAGAACTCCATGCAAGAAGGCCTGGAAGATACCTTTTCTTTGGACAGGAATGTTCCTATAAGCTTTTCCACCATTTCCACCAATATCTAGGGTACTCCTGAAGATTCAGAAGGAATCCCCCAAGATCATTGTGGTGACTCCCTTCTGGCCTAGGCAACCGTGGTTCTCCCTCCTTTTGGAAATTATCAGGGGCAAATACTACAGAGCTCCTCACAGAATAGATCTATTCACACAACAGGGAGGTTTGGTATACCCAGAAATAATCAATTAACTGCCTGGATGAGAAACAGCCTTAATTCTTTTAGGCACTTGTTTTCTGAGGATGTGCAGCAGGTACTAATGGAGACAAGAAAACTTGCTACTAGAAAATCATATTAGTAAAAAGGTTTTCTAGTTGGTGTCAACATAACAAGCACTTATTCATGGCTAGTTCCCTGGTTTTACAATATTTGTGTGTGTTACTTTTCTACAGCCTTTCTTATTCCTCATCCAAGGTTCATTTATATACCATTTCAGCATGTCTGCCCATATTTCCTCCTCTTTCAAGACAGTCACATGTCAAAATGTTCTTGAAATGGATTTTGCATAGGAGGCCTCCAAGTAAACCAGTGGTCCCTTCTTGGGAATCTTAATTTTGTGTTAGAGAAACCAATGCTTGCTCCACTTAAACCAGCTAATCTGGCTGACTTGAGGTTCTTAATATGTAAAACAGTTTTATTGATTGCTATGACCTCTACAAGAAGGGTATCCGAGTTGCAAGCTCTTGTGGTGATTCAACCCTATCTCATTTTCCACAAATACAGGGTTTCTTTGAGAACTAATTATTTTATGCCTAAAGCTGTATCAGGGTTTACTTTATCCATTTCCCCATTTCTTTACTGAACCTAAAAATGAGAAAGGTTACTCCATACCATGGATGCCCACAGACATCTCTGGTACCATCTTAACACAACTAAATCTTTCAGATCATTGGATCAATTGATCATTTCCTGTTAAGGTAAGAAGGGACAACCAGTGTCCAAACTGACTAGTTTCAAATGGTTGTATAAGGCTGTTACCTTTTGTTACACTCACCATGACAATATATTCCAGAGAGGGTCAAGGCTCACTCTACAAGGACCTTGGCTTCTTCTATGGCTTTCTGGAAAGGGTTGAATTCTAGAAGCATTATAGAAGCCGTTACTTGGTCCTCTGTACTTACTTTTACAAAGCACTAAATGGATTCTTTCTCTAGGTCTAGAGCGAACCATTCTCCAGGGGCTCCTGGACCCTTTTCCTTCCACCTCCCAAACACAGTTAGCTATGGTAATCTACCCATATTGATCACTACTGCAGTAGCCTTAGCTATATGAAGAACATAGTACAGTTACGCAAGTTGAACATACCATAACAGTAGATGTTTAAATGATCACTGCTGCTGTAACTGCTCCATCTCCCTTGTTTTTTGGTTTTTTGACATGGTTACTCCCAGTCATGTCCTTTCAGGGCTCTGCCTCCTTCTCTGCTACCAGGAAAGCTCTGAAGGCCTTTACATCCAAACTTGTCTTTTACTCAGCTCAGCCCAAGCTGCTTGACAGCTTGTGTGCATGGAAGGTGCCATGAGGCTTTTGAAGCTGGACGGCTGTTATATCCTTGGCAGGATAGACTACTGCAGCAGTGATCATTTGAACATCTACGTTTATGGCAAGTTCAAACTTGCACAACTGTACCTTCTACAGATTTAACTCCATATCCAGTTTTACAAAAGGGTCCACAATTCTGTGAAGACTACAGTCGCTGCTTCTGACTTTGGGCTACTGCAGCAACACTGTCATTAGAGACTTTAATTTTGACAGTTTACGCATGACAGCACATTACTGGATGCAAATTACTTAAATTGCCTTACAACTGTCTGTCAGCATCACTGAGAGGGGATTTGTTTTATCCTTTTGACCTATGCGGATCTTCAGCAAATATAAACACTAGTACTGTGTTGACAAAAAACAGTTACATATGCTGAATGCTCCAACACAGGCCATTTTCATGGCATTTACCATTTTTACTTTGGTCCTTTTCTCTCATTTCTATTTAGCCAAGCACAAAACTCTATGGCTAGAATATCATATTTAAATACTGATGGTCTATGGTCCCACTATTACCAACATAGTGGTTATAACTGCTGAAATACTGCTGAAATACTGCTTTTGAATAATTCAAAGTGCATTTCAGTATTTCTTGTGGTTGTCATGGCTACTGTTTAAAAGATTTTATTTCTTACATGCTAGCTTTACTTTGCACATCTTTTCAGGATAATTTTTGAATTCATATTTTAATCAAATTTATTAACATAGTTGAGCAACTTGCTTATTTTGTTTGATTTCAAATTTATTATTTCACACATTAAAGCTGATCATATTTCCTGTAGGCATTTTTATTTTTGTCAACCTGACAGTTTTATATATCGCATACAATAATACTCACAATCCTTTACCTACTCCATATTGAATATCACAATTTCTATGCATCCTAAACATAAAAGATCAGACAACTGATTCACTATTTTCTGCAATACCTATAACAAATATACAGACTTTGAATCTTAGATTCACTAATATATATCTGACTTTGTTGGAGTTAATACATCCTGATTAAAATGCAACTCTACCTTATCCATATAAAGCTCCTAAAAATGGAGTCAGAGACCAGGGCCATGAAATGGTGGGGTTATAATTCTCTTTGAAAGTAAACCACCAATAAAGTTTTAATAGAATTCTCCAATTACTCTGGTCAAGATCCCAACTGGGTAGCCTGTGATGGTTGTTCAGGGAATTCTATGGACTACAGCACTTTACCAGCCCCCTCCCAACACTCAACAAGCAGAACAAAAACATCCTTAAATGTGAAAGTACACTTGTAACTCACTGCTAGTGGGGGGGGGGGGGACTTCAGGCTTCACTGGGAGTTACAAAACAATGTTTGTCCCGGTTCCACACTGGCACAATACTGCTGCGATGACTTAATGACCACAATCACTTAAAAGCCATTAAATGGTTACACCACCTGTTAGAATGATTTTGTATAATCCACCCCACTATATCAGTTGCGTCTTCTGCAGACTGCCCCTACTTCAGTGACCATTACTTATTTTGGTCTATTCTTTCAGCTAAAAATCTAAACTAAAAACTGTCAGTAAATCTACAAGACCACCACCTCCAGGTTGTTCACAGATTAATATTAGGCTAACTGCCTTTGTGAGCCATTTTAAGCCTAGCTAATTAACCCATGTGAGAATCACACCCTGCACCTCGTGTCTGTAAGGTAACCACCTTAACTATTATGCCAACCTCTTGTTCTGCTTTTGTAACTAGTAGTCACTACTAATGGGTGTCCAGTAACTGACTAAGGATAATGCAGCTCACCACCCTGCAGTATTTCTACTACAAGACAAAGAGAGTCAAAGGAAACCCTATGCTATTGTCTTCTCCAGAGCTAGGAAAACAAGCCATTACGGCTTGGAAAATGGCCTGGGCTACATACAAGACTATTGTAAGTACAGCAGAATATGGTAAACATTTACAAAAGTCAATGACCTGCAAACAAGTTAACACAACACAACTACAAGGGTATCACGAAGCACTATGACGATTAAAAGGATTGTGGAAAATTAATGTCTCAGCACAGTTAGTTCATAATTATCCTACCTCACTGCTGGAAAATGGTTACTTACAGATTAAAAACTGACTGCCAAGACATTTACAAAACACTCATTTCAGTACCCTTAAACATCCATCCCCAAAGTCAGAATCTAATTTCAAAGCAAAGCCTATTTTCAGCTCTGAAACAAGTTTTCACCAAATAAATGGCTCAAGAAAGTTTCCTTATATGGAAAGGACTGGTCTTGTGAAATTAACCAGTACCTTATTACATCTATGGAAAGGACTGGTCTGGTGAACCTAACCAGCACCTTATTACATCTACGGCACTTTCATAGTCTACCTATAAAAAAAAGTTAACTCTCTACTGCTAGATTCCTGACCTCTGGAAAACTTGAGTGTCAATCTTATCCAGAAAGCAGATCTTTAAGCCAGACTTTTTGATCTGCTGCCCTGCTATATTCCCTTGCCCAAATTTTAGAGAAGTATCTACACAGATTCAGGACATTCATGCATATGTTTCTCACTCGCATACAGAGTACAGCACTAATACAGCTCAACTCCTGTATCTTTGACCAATGTACCCAATAAGTAACTGCAAGGAATATTATAGCTGCAATTTTCAGACCTACTCAAAAGAGCTCCATTGACAGCCTAAGCTCTGCCACATTAACATGGCTCTTAATTACCTGTACAATAGACTCAACCAGTCCTCTCAAACACATAGTCCTAATACTGTCTGCTGTTCCATAAGGCTGTCCTTGGACCTTTGTTTTCTTTCATTTACATTAACCCCATTTCCCAAAACAGGGACAGTATTACCCTCAGTGATGACCATCTGGGAATATGTCACATCTAAGATGCTCAAGAAATTGCTTAACTGTCCCATGGCTCAGTTGAGTCAGCCCAACAAAAGCAGGAACAGTCAGTCTTAACAAAACTAAAGCAATGCTTTCTAGCATTTAAACACTTATGCAATGGCTTCTTAAATCTTACTAATCCTGACGATGGACCTGTAGAAATTGCAGAATCCATAAAATATCTCTGAGTTTGGCTGGACTCAGCTTTCTCCACTTACTCACAGCGTTAGATACAAAAGAAAAAATAAATAAAACTGACATGAAACATTTTTGCCCACTTACTAAACAACCACAAATATGTACCAAATATATGCTATAATATATGCTATAAAGGACCATAGCTCACTGCAAATGCTTACTTTCAAAAAATCACTTTTAATAGAAAACCAAATAAAAACAAACCCCTGAGGGTTTAAACTATTTTACACACAGGTTAAGAGCTTACATCTGCTAACTGCAGACTTCATCAGAACAGTAAAATGTGTGTTGCTCCCCCCTATATAATACATTTTTTAAAAAAGTCAAGATCCAATGGGAATGCTCAATCAATTAACCTTCTCATGAATAAAACCTTATGAATATTCATTAATTCTGCTCATTCAACCTGCAGTTTTGTATTACCCTGTTGCCATGCAGTTTCTAAGTATACCTGTAAAACGATCACAAGTGCTTATGTATATCACATTTAGATATAAAAACACATAACATACAGATGTGCTAAATTATTCTGTGGTATAAAGTATGTACTTCTTTAGAACACAATGCTGCACTTTGGTTATATAGTAGAAGAACATTTATATATAAAAAATATGTATAACATAAAAATGCTCATATGCGCTTATGTTAAAAATATATACATCTTTAACGCTCAATATTGCACTTTTTTTATTTAAACATTATATCCTGACATGTTGCCTCCTTTCTTATTGTACCAGCTTTTTTTATTTTACTATTCACTTGTTTCTAACTTTATTATATGCATACATACCCTACTACAACACGCCATTCATATCCTTGCATCCAAGATTGGTTTAGTGGGAATATAGTCATTCAACCCAGGTTCTTTGGTTGCATTTAACCAGAGTTGCCATTTGACCTTTTTTTTCAGCTAATTTCACCTTAATTTCCTCCCCTTAAATCCACCTTTACCTGTTCTAAAATCCCAAACTTAAACATGATGCAAGCCATGTGTCTACACAAAACATTGTTTTTATCATTTTTCCTTATACGGTAGGTATGATCATATATCCTGTTCCTCAATTGTCTGTCCATCTTACCCACATAACTCGGACATGCCATACACTTGGCCAAGTACATGACCTGTTTGAATAAACAACTCCCTTTCTTAAACCTTATTCCGTTGTGGTTGACGACCCTAATGTAATTGTTTTCTCTTCTATAATCTCCTTACACTGCTGACACTGCCCACATTTTTTAGTGTGCCCTTCTCCAGTGTCACCCTTTGTTCTTAGTTTCACTCTCTCAAACCTATTTTTAAGTTAGACCCAGCTGGGTTTAACTCCTGATGTCCCATTCGATATAAAAGTGTTTAAGTACGCTATCCCTGTCATGCTACTACTATTGGGTGAATTTTAAATAACTACTGATGTCATTCAAATACTTCACAAATGCATCTACTTCACTTGTACCATCCCATAAAATAAAAATATCATCCAAAAACCTAGTGTAGCATATACATTTACTAGCATATTGGCTATCCAAAATATACTCACTTTCCCAATCTAGTAACACCATATTTGTATATATGGGGCACACGCTGCCCCGCTTTTTTGTCTGTAGTATTCATCCTTGAACCAGATGTAATTAAAATCCAGTACAATAGACAAACTCACAAATTAAACTAGTCTTTTCACACTCAAAGTTCATGTACTTCTGAATACTGTTACTAAACCTTTCTAGTCCTCCTTCCTTTGGGATGCAGGAGAACAAATTCACCACATCAGTGGTTACAAACACTAACCCTTCCTTCCAAATTTCTGGTTTCAACCTTCCCAAAAAATCCCATGAGTCTTTCACTATATGGTGCACTCTGTCATATATTGGTTTTAACCATCCAACTACTACTTTCCCATATGGGAATGTCTTAGACCTACTACCAAAAATAATGGGCCTATAAGGGGGATCTTCAGTATCCCTACTATGGTGGCAAGTACTAGATGTTCCACACTCAAAAAATTGTACAAATTCATATCTATCCTGTTGTCCAAAAGGAGCTCCTCTAGATATAAATAAATCCTTCTATGTCTGATGTTTACTTCATTGATAGAAGATACCATATACTTACTATCATTATGTAATATTTCAAATATTTTGTTGTTGTAATCCTGTGTTTCTACTAGTACTAGTATTTCTACTAGTACTACACCACCCAATCCGGTTTCATAACTCGAATGTCGGCACCATAACATATTTCATTTAATAATTTGTTTTCCTCCCTACTTAAATTATATCTTCTCTTTCCTTTCATACTCTTCTCTTGTAACTTATACATTTCCTCTGTGACCAACTTCTCATATGTGACTAATGTAGGATGTAAAGGGGGTGTATATTTACTTTTTTTCTTAAACACATTCTCCTGTACACTTCTTTGGTTGTCCTAAAAGTGTATGGCCAAATTTAATTTCCTCAGGTACAATTTTAACTCCAATAAGGTATCCAATACATTGAATTTTTCATAAGGGGCATACTTCATGCCATTTGTAAACATGAAGTGTGTTTACTCAAGCTTTGTGTGTAATTGGTTATATTGAATTGCCCCATACTAAACTGTACAGCATTGCTGCTTTATCTCAACCAAGATGACTCGTTTCTCCATCCTTCCTTCCCCTGCCAATGATGCCCCCACCATCTCCTCAGTCACCCCCCCCATGCATCCTTGTGCTCCCCTGTCCATTGTTGGTTCCTGCCTAAAAAAACTTTCACCATTATAATGTGTTCTATTTTCATTTCTGTCCATGTAAGGATAATATTTCCTACCTCTACCATAAATACTATTATGTGCTCAGTCTTCCTTCGTCCATGTACAAGCCATTTGTTACTCATACTGTTCAATATCTCTTTGTAATTACTTTGCAAAAACACATACTAAACAAGGCAGGACTGCTGTTGAGAAGAGAGCACTTCTACCAACTCTTAAATATTTCCACCAGTCTTCCACAGAAATTCTCAAATAAAAATCAATGCACAACTGCATTATTACCTTTAGTGTTGGTGTTAGCAGGTAATTCTGCCATTGTCCTGCAATCATACAGGTAGAACAGCGTCCAATATCTCATTATAACTTCTCAATATCTCGGCTCTGTAGAACATTCTTCATATGGACTGTGGTAAGGATTCACCTAGACACTTGTTCAAAAGCACTGCTCTCCCTACCCTTATTTACTTCACCAACCAGTTTAAGGTACACCTAGAGCAGCAAGAAGGTAGATGCACAGGATTTTAACTCAAACGTCACTACATGTCTTGTCTGCAGCACAGCGTTCGCTGTAGAATGTGTCAAAAGCAGTATATGCATCATGTATAGCAATCTCTTTTTATTTTATTTTACTGATCTTTATATACTGGTTCTGTTTTATAGTTGTATTTTCCTGCATTAGATTGTTGTTATATTCACTCCCTGCACTTAGGTCATGCCTGCTAAAGAAACTCAGTTGTTCAGTTCACCAAACTGCAAAACAAGCAATAATGCAACATATGCTTGCTGTATGTGCAGTACCAGGCTTTTTACTAGAGCCATGGGTGGCTCATGTGCTTTTCAGTGTAGTTTAAGGGAGGCTAACTACAAAGGAGTTTGAGAACCTATGCATCATAGTTTATTCAGTATACATATTCAGATAAAAAAAACTTAGCAGCTTTGATGCACTTCATTCTATCAATTATTAGTACCTTTACAATGTAGCATGCTGAGATCTTGTACAGAATACAATGGCACACTCATTTTCTCATGAAGATCTCAAAAGTTAGAACAAGCAGAAAGTCTTCATTACAAAACTAACTGGTTTTAGAAAACTGAGTCACACTGAATAAAATTGGCCATTTCAATACCTAGAGAGAGTCAGAAAGACCTTTACATAAAGTACAGTTTTGTACCTACCATAAATGTAGATGTTCGAAGATCCACATTGCTGCAGTCATAACCTGTGGGTAGTCCGCTGTCCGCGGTCGGCCCGAATACCAAAGTGTTAGGCTGGCGTCGGTCATGGTCGCTTAGATCTGACGTCAGTACGCCGTGGTACTAAAGCACATGACCGACACCATATCCTCAGTCTTTCTTGCCCCAGATGTCAGAAAGCCTTACAAAGAAAGGCCATAGCCAAAAATAGAAAGAAAAACCCAATCACTAAAATAGCAACAATAGGTACACCACAAACCACCCAGTCACTCCAAACTATAGAGGGGAAGGAGGGAGGGAGGGAAAATTGGACTGCAGCAATGTGGATCTTCGAACATCTACATTTATGGTAGGTACAAAACTGTACTATGTTCTTCATCTCACATTGCTGCAGTCATAACCTGTGGGTAGAATCCCAAAGCAAAGGTAAAGGGAGGTTGGTAAAATCAGATAGCATTAGGAGCTGCTAACATGCCCTGTAAAACAGCAGTGGCAAACCCAGCCCTAGATTTGGAATAGAGAGGGAGATGGTAATGTTTAGAAAAAGTGTGCACTGAACTCCAAGTAGCTGCCTCCAAAATATCCTTAGTAGCTACTCCCCTTAAAAAAGCAGTAGAAGTGGCAGTTGCTCTAGTGGAATGAGGCCTGATTCCAGCCGGAACCTCCTTACCATGATGAGAATAACAAAAAGCAATACAATGGCCAATCCACTTAGAAATAGTTTGCTTTGACACAGGTTTTCCTTGTGAACCCAAGGCAAAAGAAATGAATAACTGTTGAGACTGTCTGAACCCTTTAGTTCTGCTCAAATAATAACGTAACTGCCTGTGAATATCCAAAGAGTGCAAAATTTTTTCCCTTTTATTTTGAGGATCAGCATAAAAAGTAGGCAAATGAATAGATTGGTTTAAAGCCACATTTGAAATAACCTTAGGCATAAAAGTAGGATTAGTACGCAGGGATACCCTATCCTTATGAAATATCAGGAAGGGTTCAACTGCCATAAGAGCCTGTAATTCAGATACCCTTCTAGCAGACGTAATGGCCAACAAAAAAGCAGTCCTCCAAGACAAAAACTTCAACTCAGATGTAGCTGCAGGTTCAAAAGGAGGTAAAGTGAGTTTTTCCAACACAAAATTGAGATCCCAGGAAGGAGTAGGAGCTCTATGCGGAGGTCTTATGTTCTTTGCCCCTCTAAGAAATTGCTTAAACAAAGGATGAGAGAATAATGGTGGGTCACAGTCATAGTGAGCAGAAATAGCTGCAGCATGAACTTTTACAGAGGAGAAAGACAAACCCTCGTCTAGTAATTCTGTTAGATACTGAAGAGAAACACTCAAATTAGGTACTGAAACATCAGAGCTCTTTGCCTTGCTCCAAAGAAAAAAATCTCGTATCCTGGCATTGAGGAAATGATTGCTTGCCTGGGACAAAAGGTGTGGAATCGGTGGCAAAGGCCAAGGAGGTTCCCGTACTAAACTCCTCAGTAGAGGGTACCAGTGCTGACGTGGCCAATCTGGAGCTATTAAAATCATGCAGGACTTGTCCTGTCTGACCTTCAAGAGCACCTTGGGAAGGAGAGGCAGAGGAGGAAAGGCATATACGTGAAGGTTGTTCCAACTGAAAGATAGAGCATCCACTTTCCAAGCTTTTGGGTGAAACATCTTTGTGCAAAACTTTGGCAGTTGAAAATTTTGAGGAGAAGCGAACAGATCTATGTCTGGAGTCCCCCAAGCCACTGTCAACTGTTGAAATACATGAGGATCCAATTTCCACTCGTGGGGATCCACCATCTGTCTGCTTAAAACATCTGCTAAGGAGTTCTGTGCTCCTGGCAGAAACCTTGCCTGAAGAGTGAGATGCAAACTGAGAGCAGTTTCCCATAAAATCATAGCTTGTCTGCAAAGAGGGTACGAATGGGTTCCCCCTTGCTTGTTGATGTACCACATGACAGTTGTGTTGTCTGTTTGAATCAACACTTGTCCTGGATGAAGTAGTTCCTTGAAAGCCATCAATGCAAATTGGACTGCTAACATCTCCTTCATGTTGATATGCAAATGTTGAAGTCTGGCAGACCACGTGTCTTGAACCCATTTTCCATTGAGGTGTGCTCCCCAAGCCATGTCTGAGGCATCTGTCGTTAAGATCTGACTCGCCTCTGGTCGGGTCACAGAGAGTCCCTTGTTTAGGTGACATTCCTGAGCCCACCACAAAAATTCCCTTTGAATGCAAGGAATCATCTGAATGACAGTGTCCAAATCGTGGCAGTGTTGCGTCCATACGCTTTTGAGATACCATTGTAGCTTCCTCATATGCAGTTTGGCATTGGGAAGCACCAGAATACAAGATGCCATGAACCCCAAGGCTTGAAGGACTGTCCTTGCAGTCAGCCTGGACCGTAGAGACAATTTTTGGAAGTAAAGGGAAAGATTTCTTTGTTTGTCCGGGGTCAAAAACGCCATCTGAGAGGCTGTATTCAGTCTCACACCCAGAAAGCACATGTCCTGAGAGGGTACTAGACTGGACTTTGTTTCGTTCACAGAATACCCTAGGCACCTTAACACTGGCATAACATACTGTAGATGGTGAAGCAACTTGACTTTGTCTTGAGCAAGAATCAGGCAATCGTCCAAATAAGGATAAATTTGTATTCCCCTTATCCTTAGGAAGGCTATCACTGGAGCCAGGACCTTTGTGAACACCCTGGGCGCAGTAGATAAGCCAAAGGGCAATGCAGAGAACTGATAATGTAAAGTCCCAGCCCAGCAGGAACCTCCTGCGGCTGGGTCTGATAGGAATGTGAAGATAAGCCTCTTTGAGATCCAGAGTTACCATCCAGTGATCTTTGCCTAGTAAAGGCAGAAGTTGTTGCAAAGTTAACATTTTGAATTTTGGAATGTCCAGGTATGTGTTGAGAATAGACAAGTCCAGAATTGGCCTCCAAGTGCTTCCTTTCTTTGGTACAAGAAACAGGCGAGAATAAAATCCTAGGCCCACCTCTGACGGAGGGACCTCCTGGATAGCCCCCATTTTTAGAAGTAAAGAAATCTGTTTGTAAGCCTCCACCTTTTGCTGAGGAGGAACGTCTGGCATGCCTTTGAAGGGAGGCAAGGCGTGAAAATAAAACTTGTAGCCTCGATCTATAATGTCCAACACCCATTTGTCCTGGGTGACAAAGCCAATTTTGCCTGAAAAGTGCCAACTTTCCTCCCAGAGGAGCTGCCAGACAGGAGGGATCTGGCAGCTGAAGATACAGGTCATTGGGTTTGCTTACAAAAAGGCTGACCCCTGCCCTCACCTGAAGATTGTGCAGGGGAACTCCACGTCCTCGGTCTGAAGGAACCCTGAGCATGAGCTCTGCCCCTACCACGTCTAGATCTGCCCCTAGACTGTAAATCAGAAGGATAAGCCCATCCCTTAGCAGGCCAATTTCTGCTAAACTTAGGGGGCTGCACCTGTAAAAATTCCTTGACTGTCTGCATGGACTTAGCTTTGTCTTCCATTTTCTTCAAAACTGACTCCACAGGAGAACCAAACAAAACTTCAGATTGAAGGGGAGCATCCAAAATTCGAGCTTTAACATGCTCTGACAAATTCTGATCCTTAAGCCAGACGTGCCTACGTATAACTGATCCAGTGGCAGCCACCCTGGAGGAAGCCTGAAGAGCATCAAAACCACACTGCAAAGAATGCTTACCCACCTGATCAGAGGCATGAACTAAATCTTGCAATTCTTTACACTCAATACCCTCTGCCAAAGCATCAACCTTAGATTTTAACTGACTCAATAGAAAATTCTGGTACTTCAGCATATGAAACTGGCAATTCAAAGCCCTCATCGCTAGGGTGGAAGAGGTATACACCTTTTTTACCCCACCTATCCAAAGCCCTAGAATCTTTATCCAGAGGGACTGGATTCTTCACAATAGAAGCCCTGACGCCCTTAGGTCCCTAGCTAATAGTCTCCGGGTCAGCTCTAGGGCTCTTATACAAATATTTGTGGGCCTCTGGCACTCTAATACCTGTCTGGTTTAACAGGGGCAGGAGGTAAAGAATCAGGATTAAGGGAAGCTTCAGAGAAAACATCCTGTACAACATCCAAAACAGGTGGAATAGCCAAGGGCCTATGCTGTGGTAAAAATAAAAATTCCCTAAGCCTCTTACGAGAATCTGAGAAATCCTGACCTTCCCACTTAAAATGCTCCCGCATGGAATGCAGGGTCTCAGAAAAGGAAAAATCCTCTGGAGGAGAAGCAGAAGGACAAGAATCCTCTGCATCAGAATCAGAATAAGGAGGGAAATCCTGAATGTCTTCAGCTGAACACTGAGTAATCTGAGGAATGCTCCAATCCTTCTACCTCTGGCTCCACCCTAGGCCTCTTATCTGGGGGGGGCATAGAACCCCTGATTAAAGTAATCAAATCCTCTGCCATCTTCAGCATATGCTTTTTAGGCACAGAACTAGGGCTGACACCAGTGGAAGACAAACCAGGCCTGACCTTAGGAGGTGCTTTAGAGACAGAAGTAGAAGGCCTAACCACCTTATGCAGAGAAGGGACTACAGAAACCTGAAGATCAAATTCTGCTTAGAACCACCACGAAGAACAAAGTTTTAGTCTTTTTTATTAATAAAACGAGCGCTTTCACGCAACTAAGTGCGCTTCATCAGGTTACAATCTTCACTAAATTTTCAGTTATTTTTATACTAAAAGACATTGCCAATTATTCAATCAATTAGCAACTAAATCAGATACAATTAAAACAATTTATCAAAATAACACATAGTATATATATATTCAGAGATAAAAACATGTATAAACAAATTAAGATACTTTCAGAATACACATAATTTTCATTGCATAAGTTCATATAAATTCATACAAGACAATGATACAAATTATGCCTATAATTGATACAATCAAACTATTGTTACGGGTCTCAAGGAAGTCATGCCCATATTTGGGAAGAGAAAAAAGATCCCTTTTAAATAGCTTGTCCTACATATAGCATTTCAAACTCAACGAAAAGCAGATATACGCTTTCCTATTTTATGTATCCTTCATGGAACTGTATAGCCCATGTAATGCTATAAAATTACAAATCATAGTGTGTTATCAATTCATAAGATATTCTTCCATCGAAAGTCCATATCAAAATAGTTATATTTCAGCCGGATAAAAGCTGAAACTAAAACTAGAACTACAAGAACTGAGAAAATATATGTGTGTATAGGCATATGAATTAAACATCACCATTCTGCTAACCTCTATACCTAATGAAACTATGAACTTCTACGCAAATCGGCTTTGTCATAATTAATTACTTAAATGATATGTTTTTAAGATATTATAAAATATATCATATAAACAAATACAAATGTGAACATAAATATAAATATAAAAGTTCCGTTATAGCGGCAATAGCTTGACAGATGTGAGCCTTGTATTAGTTCAAACATATACATTTTACAGTTTGCTACTGAAATAGATTAAAAAACAGAATAAAAATAAAAAGCGGAATAAGAAAGAATTCCATCATCCCATATATGTAGCCATTTCTACCAGTCACAATAATGGTGTAATGGAAAATTTTACATCACAAACGATATTATTATGTTATGTAGGTTTCAATTTAGTCTACATATTTATTTACGTTTCAATAGTTCCCTATTTTATATTATATGTTCTCCATTTATAAATAGTTTAATCCAAAGTAACTAGTCTTTGTCTATTTGAAAAATTGATCACAAAGTATCAGTACTATTTTAAAAATGTGAATCATACAAAAAACCATTTTCATTCACCACGTAGTTATTATTTATTTATATGTTAATTGATATGTTCTATTTTTTCTATTGTTTCTTTCTTTTTTTCTAAGATATATTCAAACATGAAGTATAAAATTCATAATTTATATAACATTTATTTTTGAATGCACATCACAAATCTCGCATTGGATAAGATGATATAAATCTAAAAGCCTTTCCCAATAGATGTATAAGTCAATATGGCAAGTACCTCTAGAAACACACTATGTGTCAATAGATATGCTTCAATACGTTTGGATGTTGAGAGGTGTTAACATAACAAAATAACAAAATATTCGTGGGATATGTGACAAGTCCAGAAAATGGACATGTTATCTAAACAAAAACAGGAAACTAGATCGCTAAAAATAGCTAAAAATAACTAAACATGAAATAAGGCAATAGCAATATGAACAAAGATAATATAATGAGGTCACTCATGCAGGACCTAATAAGGCAGGTCGAATATTGATCATAGTGTTGAGTCCAGGTGGTATGTGGGCTTTTAATCTTAAAATCCACCTAAGTTCAAACGTTTCCAAAGTGTTCATATGATCACCTTCCCTCCTGTTAGGATTCACCACTTGCAAAATCTGAAATGCAAAACTATGTTGGGGATGAATACTACAATGTACGGCCAAGGCATTAGAGGAATTATTCCTTCTTATGTCATAGACATGGTTATATATTCGGTCTCTAAGCCTTCGTGATGTCATGCCTACGTAATAGCCGTTACATTGGTTACAAGTGGCTAAATACACTACATTTCGAGTATTGCAAGTTGCATAGAAGGTGGGTTTCAGGTTTAATTCAATACCCGAAGCGTTAAAACCTCCTGTCTTATTTATATATCTACAAAGAGAACATTTGCCACATGCAAAAGTACCTGTTTTTATATGAGCCCTAATATCAACCGGCACAGTATCTAATTTTTCTTTGCAAAGCAACCTTTTTAAATTCATACAATTATTATATCTAAAGACAGGTTTTTCCCCGATCGACTCTGAAAGTATTGGATCTATTAATAAAATCTTCCAATTACCTTTCACAATATTGGTTAAGTGTTGCACATCACTAGTATATTTGATATCATATGCAATGTTTTTAATCATTTTCTTTTTATTTAGTGTTCTAGCTAATTTCCTCCGGGGTATTGTACTCTCTAACAAGGAGTCAGTTACATTATTAACCAACTCTATAGGGTATCCTCTATCTATAAAATGCTTCTTTTGGCAGTCAATTAACTTTAGTGCATCTAACTCATCACTGCATATCCTTAATATTCTATTCATCTGACTCTTTACAATATTTTGAAATATGTGGCGAGGATGTAGGCTGTCGAAGTGAAGGACACCATTCCTCCAACAGGATTTCCTATAAAGTGTGGTGGCCAAATCGTTGTTATTTCTTTTCGTGATAGTAATATCTAGAAAGTTAGCACTTAATGGAGAACACTCATGTGTAAATCTAAAGAACGATGTAGTAGTATTCATGAAAGTAATGAAGTCATTCAACGTGTCAACATCACCATTCCAAAGCAATAGAACATCATCAACGAATCGCCTGTATAGAACCACATTGTTAAACCTAGGATCATTAAAAATATTTTCTTTTTCCCATCTGTGTACAACGAGAATCTGAGAAATCCTGACCTTCCCACTTAAAATGCTCCCGCATGGAATGCAGGGTCTCAGAAAAGGAAAAATCCTCTGGAGGAGAAGCAGAAGGACAAGAATCCTCTGCATCAGAATCAGAATAAGGAGGGAAATCCTGAATGTCTTCAGCTGAAGACTGAGTAATCTGAGGAATGCTCCAATCCTTCTACCTCTGGCTCCACCCTAGGCCTCTTATCTGGGGGGGGGCATAGAACCCCTGATTAAAGTAATCAAATCCTCTGCCATCTTCAGCATATGCTTTTTAGGCACAGAACTAGGGCTGACACCAGTGGAAGACAAGCCAGGCCTGACCTTAGGAGGTGCTTTAGAGACAGAAGTAGAAGGCCTAACCACCTTATGCAGAGAAGGGACTACAGAAACCTGAGAGGCCCCCTCAGCCTGACCAGACTCCTAAGAGGCCACATCCTGCAAAATTAAAGGCTCCCCCTGAGATTCAGCTGAAACCTCGGCTGGATCCACAGATTCCACCGTAGTTTCGAAAGAACCGGCGTCCGTAACGGACGACTCATCCTGCTTAGACTTTAACGTCTTTTCTTTACGCTTCTTAGCGGTAGCGGGCGTCGGAGGATCCGACGGCATATTGTAATTACACCGCTTACCGAAGACAAGTCTAGCACAATCTAACCTACGTTTAATGGTGCGCTTATTAAATTTAGCACAAAAGCGACACCCGACTAAGTCGTGCTCAGGCCCCAAGCAAGGAATACAGAGAGAATGGTAATCCCTATGAGGTATCTGCTTCCCACAAGAAATACAATTATTCACTTTTTCTGACATCCGGATTTAACTGAGGCAAGAAAAACAAAAATATTCCCCAACGGGGTACTTAGCCAACTTGGTCTTTGGTCTGAAACTCAAAATACGAAAATTTCAGGACGCCGAACGGCATTGCAAACGCTGCTTCTGCTTCGGACCATGCGGCAAGAAAGACTGAGGATATGGCGTCGGTCATGCGCTTTAGTACCACGGCGTACTGACGTCAGATCTAAGCGACCATGACCGACGCCAGCCTAACAATTTGGTATTCGGGCCGACCGAGGACAGCGGACTACCCACAGGTTATGACTGCAGCAATGTGAGATGAAGAACATCCAGATTTACAGCAGAAATCTGTACTTACTGTGTTTGGGATTAAAACCGAACATACATATCCTGCATCTTGTGAATATTTAACTTTTCAGAAAAAACATTAATTTTCTACAAGAGAACAATGAGGAATTACTTATAGCTACCCTACTTGGGTTTTTTTTTTTTTTTTTTTTAAGAAACTCCCAACTATTTAAATTTCTTTGAACAACGTGGGCAAACGTGTGTGTGTGTGGGGGGGGGGGTTAGGAGAAATAAGTCTTCTTGATGGCCATCTCCAAGAGCTGCTGACCAAACGGAATATGGCCTTATAAAGTTTCATTTCCGAGAACTACTCCACTCCAGAAAAAAATCACCAAGGGATTTGGCCTTGCACTTTGTTGTATCAATAAAACAAGCACAACATGTGCAGTTTGGCACATACAGCTCCAGGCCTAGACAGACGAAGCAACAGGGTTTTTTGTGAGGAATTTGCTGCCCACACCACAGACAATTGGTAACTTTAGACATTGTATAGCTAAGCAATATTAAGGAAAAAAAAGTACACATTTCCTCAGCAAGGTGCTTAAATGAACATTATGGCTTCTGGCCAACTGACGGACTAATGATACTAGTGCATCATACTGACATGTCAAGAAAGAACTGAAGATGGTGCTGGCCAACAACCCTTTATAACACCGACCATTATCTTGGGGTGGCATCCACTGCCCGGGGAATGCTGGAATCCTCAAATTGAAGCCAGCCATGGACTTCAGCATGGCAAGAAGTTCCCACAACTTAGTACTGATACACTGACTCAGAACATCCTCCTGCATCCTCTAGATGGAGCGTGTACGTTTAACAAATTGATGCAACATTGCAATTTTTGATTTGCATGAAGTTACAGCACATGTTGATTACCCTTATCTGTTTTAGTAACCACTCCCAGTCATTACTAAAACATGCACAAAATATAAAACTCATCTTTTCCTTAAAAAACATGGAAATGTATTTGATGGTCTAGATAAAATATTCAGAGTTTTTCATCCATTGCAACTTCCAGTATAATCTTTTTCTGTGATGAGAAAATGTGGTGTAGCGCATTCTTAAATTTTCCAAACCAGGATTACATTTATTTCACTACCCTCTATACCAGACTGAACATATTACCTTAACATCTTTCAATACTTGACTTAGTCAAGCATTCCTCCTGATAGCACGTTGTCTAAAATGCCACCTACTATACCAAGCCAAGTTAATTACATAATGTGTCCTGTAGTCACTTAAACATGAAGCGAATCAGTGGATTAGCCTATGTGGCCTGCAAAATCCTCATTTGAATCAGTCTTCAAATTGGCAGCACATTCCATTCTGTTGCTGGGCCATATAATGCATTAATCGTGTTAGGTAACAGTATCTCAGAGGTTGGAGGTTCTGACTCAAGAGGGAGCAGATTTCAGTTCCCTCCTGGAAGATTGTCATCTTAAACGTTTGCTTAGCTTTGGTCTGGATCTGTCATGAAGGCAGTCTAAAGTAAGGTTTAGGAATGTGTAATGCAGATGATTTTTAGGAGTTGCTCATAACTACACAGCAGCATTCTGCAGAAATACACAGAGGCAAATGTGGCTGCTACTTCAGATTTGGTTTAAGAGCATTTAGAGAAATAGGTGAAAAGACTTTCAGTGTTCTCACCAGTTGGATTAAAAAATCAAAAATAAAAAAAATGCAAACAAATATGTTCATTCAGCAACATGTAGGACCTCCTAAATATATGAAATGTGGGACTTTCTTCACTGCCAGATCTCATTTTGAACATGTGCAACTTTCACACAGATGACTGTGTGAAATAAAGTTTGCTGTTTCAGCCAAGATGTAGAATTACCCAAGACCAAGAATCAAGATTCCAGCTCGGAAAAGCCTACTTGAAGTTATTTTCTTCTTTTCGAAGCATTTACATTCCATCAAAAATGGCAGTAAAATAATCCTTTATTTAAACACAATAATGCTTTATTTAAACACAATTGTTCTTGTTAAAATTTTAAGTTTACTTTTTTTGTACTGGAAAGGTCTTCCAGGACAGCACGGGGTGGGAGTGGGGGGGGTGATTG